>NC_073693.1:117541699-117765821 GCF_029784155.1 Uranotaenia lowii
TTTTTCTGTTTTTCTGTTTTTCTGTTTTTCTGTTTTTCTGTTTTTCTGTTTTTCTGTTTTTCTGTTTTTCTGTTTTTCTGTTTTTCTGTTTTTCTGTTTTTCTGTTTTTCTGTTTTTCTGTTTTTCTGTTTTTCAGTTTTTCTGTTTTTCTGTTTTTCTGTTTTTCTGTTTTTCTGTTTTTCTGTTTTTCTGTTTTTCTGTTTTTCTGTTTTTCTGTTTTTCTGTTTTTCTGTTTTTCTGTTTTTCTGTTTTTCTGTTTTCTGTTTTTCAGTTTTTCTGTTTTTCTGTTTTTCAGTTTTTCTGTTTTTCTGTTTTTCTGTTTTTCTGTTTTTCTGTTTTTCTGTTTTTCTGTTTGTCTGTTTTTCTGTTTTTCTGTTTTTCTGTTTTTCTGTTTTTCTGTTTTTCTGTTTTTCTGTTTTTCTGTTTATCTGTTTTTCTGTTTTTCTGTTTTTCTGTTTTTCTGTTTTTCTGTTTTTCTGTTTTTCTGTTTTGCTAATGAATATTGATAAGATCACTTGGTATAAACGTTAAACTGGTAGGGGTGCAAATACTCAGATAGTTTTGTGTCGTGATGGAAGCAAACCATAACGAGAAAAATGAGGCACCCCACCCTTTTGGCAGCCAGGCCGATTCGACGCCAACAGTTGGGCCATCAGTTGACAAGCTTGTGAAAAGGAAGTAAAATCTTGATGTATATTCCGTCTCCTCAAACCTCTTCTTGCACAAAAAAAACATCAACTCATGGGCTTTGAAGTTTGCCCAGCCCAGCTTGACATATGTGCAACTCCTCATCTTTGCCGTAAAATGAGAGGAAAGCGGAAAATTCCGTCCTTCATGATGGCAGTTGGTATCCATCAAGCTTTCTTCGGTGAAAATGCGGCAATCTCGGGTGAACGTTCAACAATATGTGCATGAATGTCGACGGACTCGAGTATGAACGATGGAGCGGAAGCGGAATATTTTGCGGTGTCAAACGAAGGAAGTGAAAAGTCCTCATAAGAAGAGAGGAGTACACGATAAGGAAAAATTGTTGCGGCTCCCGAGTGACTTTTCACCGGTGCTGTGCGTCACTGGCAATCGAGGGTAGAAATGTGAGAAGAGGAAGTGTGGAAGTTTCCTTCAACTTTCCCCGGTACTTACCCTAAGCTTAGCAAACAGACTTAGGAAGCGCAATGGCAATATTATTCCCGCTGCTTCCGTTTATTGTCCTGCAGAAGTCAGGTGTGTGTCTTGACCAGGCACGGCAATCCTATTGGACGAGTTAAAACTTGTACATTGTTAAAAAAATTAGTTCTTATAACTTTAGGCTTTGAATATTTCATTTGACGACACTATATGACGTTCACAAATTGTCACTAATTTTTTAATAGTGAACTTCAATGTGCAATTAAATTTATCATTTGTATTGAATCATATTTGGATACGCAAAAGCCCTACCTCGTCTTTGGAATATGTTTTTATTAAGAAGTGTAATGAAACAAGATAAAAGTTAGAAACCATCCATTTTATTTTCAAAATCCATTCGTCGAATACTAATTTAACACCTCAACAAGTTGCCCAGCAAACATGAAATCATATCAGAAATGATATCCTTAGTTGTAAGCAATGGTAAATCGAATTCCAACTGAAAAGATCGTATAAACAGTTGTCTGAAGTCGGTTTGAGTAGAATTTGATAGAAAGTGCGCCATGAATGTAAATTTGAAATGATTGTGCTCATTTTTTCTTGCCGCGAAGGCTTCAAGTGAAAGAATCATTGTTTTGTTCTCGTTCCGACGCAGCAGTGGAACCAGATGGCTATAAATTGGTAGTTTAGTTATAATTCACTCTAGGGTAAGGTTGCCAGATTATCCGGTACAATCCTGGTTCGCCCGGATATATGATACAAATGTTGGGAAACGTCCGGTTCGGTTCGGTTGCCCGAATTTCATTTAAAAAACACGGATTTTGCCCTCATTAACTAACTTTGTTTGCCAAATAATACAGAAACAATACAATTTGTGTTGTAAAAAATTTGCTTTAGCCCGCATTTCTAGACAATTTCGAAATCATTCGTTTTAGATAAAATTGCCCGAATTTGTCCGTCCCGGAAACGTCCATAAAAAAAACTGGCAACCTTACTAGAAGACCTACAGTCTGGACTCATGGCTTTTCATTTAACGATAAAATATGATATTTTCAAATCTTCACCAATTTATAATAGTTAATTTCGTATTACAAATTCATTATATGCATCGTCCCGTGTGATGATTTTGCTTGTTTATATACTAATCGTTTCCATATTAAATTTGATTTCATTGGATGATAAGTTATTAAGCAGAATAACAAAATTGTATGGAATCTCCTCCATCCCTCTCCTTACAGCAAGGCGTAAGGTTTAAAAACAATCTTAGAAACATACATATATTTTAACCAAACACCTCCCCATGTCAAGATTGATTCCATTTGCTTGAATAATTTTAAAGTAATGAAAACAAAATTTTTATTTCGGCCCCTCCCATCATCGTACCCTTTGGAAAAAGAGTAGTGCCATAAATAAAAATAGAATGATGTCTCGTGACCCATTCCATTTCTATGGGAAATTTGATTCCATTTCCATATATCAGTTCTCAAGTTATGCAAGAATTATGTACCATCGCTTCCTGTATCTCCAATGGAAGAATGCAATGCAAGAAATCGTAAAGGAGTCCCTTTCCTATCTCCTAACTGGAAGGAGGAAGCTGGACCATTGATCACACTGACATGACACTTATACCTAAAATCCGATCATTTTCTGTCTTATTTTGCCACCTATCGTCGGTATTGCGAACCTTGCAAAATATGATAAAACAAATCCCAGTAGAAAAAATTTATCTGTTTAGTACGATTGTATCGTCGAAAATACTGGGATAGCATTTCATCAAAAATAATCGATGCGCACTCAAGAATCGATATCGCGTTCTGCTGGAAAAAATATCCAACAAATAAAATCGAGTGTCCAATCAGTATGGTCAATGGTGGTACCATTTCAAAAGAAATCGTTTTTCATTTTCAAATACCCTTCCATGAAAATTTGGTTCCATTTACTCTAATTGTTCTCCAGATAAGCAATAAAAATCGTATGGGAGCCTCATGTCTCCCTTTCTCTCTTTCAAATGGGAGAAGGGAGGGGTCTCCAATAATCATAGAAATATTTCTCGTACTCAAATACCATCCATGCCCAATTTAGTTCCATTTACAAAAACACTTTTCGAATAATTGAAAAAATAATTGAAACCCTCCTACTTTTTCCTATCTCCTCACTGGAAAAAGAAAGGGATACAAAAGATTCAGGGAAATATTTATCGTACCATAAAGCCACCTATGTCAATTTTGATTCCATTTGCTCGATTTGTTCTTCAGTTGTATAAAAAAGAATTATGGAAGCCCCCCCCCCCCTATCTTTTCCCCCATTGAGATGAGGACCCCTTCCTCATCCCAAATAATCATAAGAACTTTTTTCTTACCCAAATAACCTGTCATGCCAAATTTAGTTCCATTTGCTTAATTTGTTTTGGAGTTATGGTAAAAATTATAATAGAGGCCCCCTCTCACCTTTCTATTCCCGTACAGGAAAAAGGCAGGGGTCCCAAATAATCAAAGAAATTGATTCCGTATCCAAATACCTTCCTATGCCAAGTTTGAGACCATTTGCTCAATCTGTTCTCTATATGTGCAAATATTTGTCTTTTGTTTGGGAGACACCCTCCCCTTTTATTGTTTGCGAGATCGGTCTCATACCATAATAGGAACTTTCCCAGGCCTCCAATACCTCCACCTACAAAGTTTCACGTTAAGCGGTTCAGTAGTTTCCGAGTCTATAAGGAACACATAGACAGACAGAAATCCATTTTTATATATTAAGATGCGAGTCTACATTTATTAAAATGGGAAGCGTCAATCAATACAATAAATCATCTAATTTTGTAAAAACTCATTTGTGAAGGCAATAAATCATCTCATTATGTCAAAACGCTTAAGTCCATGAATTTTTAACAAAAATAACTCGAGGATTTTTACAATTTTGTCAACCTCTTGATAATTTTGTATAGGAACCCCACGCCCCCCCTTTTTTGGATTCGTAGGGATTTCGAAATGTTATTAAAACCATTCCCGGTATTGAAAACGGCTTCCCACCAATTGAATAGTTTTCGAAAAATGTTCAAATTGTGTCAATTTTCCGATAATTTAGTAAAGGAGCCCCCCTTTTTTATTTGGTGCGATTTAGAATTATTTTAAAAACCATTCCTGGTTTTTAAAATGGCTACAAAAAATAAATTACGATAATTGGCTCAGTAGTTTCCGAAAACTGTTCGAATTGTGTCTTTTTTTTTATTAATTTTATTTGGGAGATTGGATAAATTAGATCATAAGTTTGATGAAAATTACTAATAAATTGTATAAAATGTCTAATATTTTATGTATATTTTGTATAGGAACCCCACTCCATAAGTCGAAGAAGGTAGTAACCATTTATAAACCATCTCAGGCCCCAAAAATCCTCAGATGCCTACTTTGACGATGATCGGTTCAGTAGTTTCTGAGTCTATAAAAAACTGACTGACAGAAAAACATTTTTTTTTTTTAATGTAGATTAACTTCGTTTGATAATAAGCTCTTAAAATTGCATAACATGCATATTCATTAAAATTCCTTCCTAAATGAAAACAACTAATCTTTTTTATTCATATCCAGCAGTAATTCTTCGAAATAATTTTTGAAATTGGAAAATTTAAATTTTTTCAGTTCTAAAGACAAAATAACATTTTTGTTTTTAATATTCAAACTTTATCCAAATAAAATCTGATTTTTAGAAAATTATAATTATGATGATCCCACACTTTAATATATAAATCGGTTTTTTTCAATCTCTTTTTTCGAATCGATCATGATTTTTAAATCATTAATGAAAACTGAGAAAATTTATTCGAAAATCATAGCAATTTTTAAGCTCAATTTTGATCAGTATGTTTTCTAAATTTGAGTATTCCTTTAACTTTCAATGATTAAATCCAAATTGGAAATTATATATTACCAGTTTTTTACTTCTTATTAAATTTCAATTCAAATGTTTCAAAACAGAGGTTTTTTATAAAAGTTTAAATGATGATTTAAACAAATTTGATTTATCAATCCGTAAATATATTTTATTGCATTTTATTTTGATATCAAGAAAATAAAAAAAATCGACTCTGACTTCGATCACCGAACACACTAAAGAATTTTAAAGCAAATTTTGAATAATTCCACGCTGCTGATCACAAATTAATATACAATTTTTTTAAATAACCTCAGGCTTCGAGATGATTTTTGAAAATAGGTAAAAAAATTTTTTTGATAAATTTGTGAACATTACAAAGGTTTCGAAGATAAAGCTTTTAATTCAACAATCAAGTTAAAAAAGGTAGGCATTTAAAGTTTTCTTTTGACAATTTCTCCCAATTCTGCATAATACTGTAATTTTAACGGTTTTGTATATTTTAACCGAACAGAACATTTGAAGTTTATCAAAGCATAAGTCTTATTTATTAGTACCACCTCTCATCCAACGGGTTCGACACATTCCTGAAGAAGGTTGGCCAGAAGGTCGGAAACCGATACCAAACCGTAGCTACCAAAACCACAGCTACAGGAGGCCACCACCGGACCCTAATGGAAAACTGATATTGGAGAATTACCCCTATACACCCCTTCCTATTCCATTATTTAAAGTTTTTTTTTCTGTTGAGTCGCCGCGACTATTAAGGCCCCCATCCCTACTAACCAGTGAAAAAAAATACCCTCGGCACATTTAAACTTAATAAAAGTAAAAGGCCTTAAATAAACTAGTTGTAAATAAAAAAAGCATTAGTCAAATACTATTGACAAATAGTTTTGTGTCTTCAGCAAAGTTGTTTAATAAGTTATCGAATATAAAGAAGACTTTCTTGAACAATGTCAGAAATAGTTGTTTTCTTATCTTTCTTCAATATATCTGGATTATTTTTTCTGGTAAGGGGAATGTGGCATGTTTTATATTTTGAAAACCGGTACTGGACTCCTATGACTGTAAAACATGGTTACAGAAATTAATTATACCTCTTTAAATTTGATTTAAAAATCGTATTCGTCTCTGTTCAGAATTTGATGCTTTGGGGTGACATTGATCAGTCTCTATTCTGACGGTTTTAACGAGATTTCTTGATAATAAAGGATACAAAACACCTTCATAATATTTACAAATGTAAGTTTATCAATTTAACCTTGATTTTTAACGTTTTATTTTAAAAACATTTATAATCGAAAAAAGAACTATGATGCTACATTTAGGGGCTAAAATAGTTATTAGTTATAGTTAACGATTTGATAGGGTTCCTATCCATTTGTCCAATACGGGCTTTCTCTTGGAAAATGTTCTTATTTTTTAAATATCAAAAATTTATCACTAATGACTATAAAAAAAAACACCATAACTGTTCATATACAAAGAAAAAAAAGTAGATAGTTCTTTCACATTAAAAAACCCGTTTGTTTCTAAATGCATTTTGAAATTATCCGAAGAGCTGTTTGTTTGCGAGCCTTGAAAAATAGATTTTTTGAGATTATGAAATAAGATTTCTTACCTACAGAAATAAATTTCAAAAACTAACCAAATTTTGCCAATTTAATACTCAAATAACAGGCTTTCGAACGTAGAAAACCGTTTTCAAGAATTCAAATTAATGACTGAGAAATTGATGATAATGTGGAAAAGTTTATTGTTGGTCAAATTTACCCCAGTGATCAAAGTTAGACGGTTTTACGGTTACGGTACGGTGCTCGAAACAAAAACTTGGGAGGTTTTTGTTTTTTTATTCAAACGAACTTAAAAGTAAAAAAGGAGAAAATGGAATAAAAGAGTGTTTTTGAAAGCCCCCATCATGTTTGTAAAATGTCTATCCGGAAACTTACTTACTTACTTAATGATCCCGCGCCGATCCTCCGGTGCATAGGGCCGTGGTAAAAGACCTCCACTGTTGACGATCCGGAGCCAGCGTCTTCACCTGGTCCCAGTCAAGATTCTCGTCGACAGTTCGGATTTCAGCGGCTAGGCTTCGCCGCCACGAATTTCTGGGTCTGCCTCTTCTTCGATGACCTTCTGGATTCCAATCTAGCGCCTCTCTGCAAATCTCGTTTTCATCTCTTCGCAGCGTGTGCCCAATCCATCTCCACTTACGTTCCCGAATCTCGATTTCTAGCGCCTTTTGATGACACCGGCGATGTAGTTCCTCATTCGAGATCCAGTTGCCAGGCCACCAAGCGCGGATGATATTCCGCAGGCAGCGGTTTACAAATACTTGCAGTTTTCGCGTCGTCACCGCATATGTGCACCAAGTTTCGCACCCGTACAGCAATACGGATTTGACGTTTGAGTTGAAGATTCGGATTTTTGTTCGTAGAGAGATCTGGCGTGACCGCCAGATGTTTCGGAGACTCGCAAATGCAAATCGGGCCTTTCTGATCCGTGTTTCGATGTCTTTTCTGGTACCACCATCAGGCGTAATCTGGCTACCAAGATACTGGAAGCACTCCACTTTCTCAACTTGCTGCCCAGCTACCATGAAACTGCAGGGATTTCCTGTGTTGATCTCCATCGACTTGGTCTTTCCGACATTGACTTTGAGACCTGCTGCCTTGGAACTTTCGGTGAGGTCGTCGAGTTTGCTCTGCATATCTGGTTGTGTTTGGGCGAGCAAAACAATATCGTCAGCCAGGTCAAGGTCGTTCAGATGCTCCATTGTTGAAGGATTCCACGGCAATCCTCGGTTCGGTGCACAGTCAATCGATCCAATCAGAATCTCATCCATTACGATTAGAAAAAGTAGCGGTGATAGAATACATCCTTGTCTCACTCTAGCAGTTACCGGGATTGGTTCGGACAAGACACCGTCATGCAAGACCTTGCACGAAAATGCCTCATACTGTGCTTCGATGAGATGGACAAGTTTCTCTGGGACCCCTCGTCGCCTTAGAGCCGCCCAGATGTTTTCATGGTTAAGTCGGTCGAATGCTTTTTCGAAATCAACGAACACCAGCACTGCCGTAATCTGGCAATCTGACGTATGTGCCAGCGAGTAAAATTCTCAGTACGGAGTTTTTTGCAAAAACGTTTTTTTATTGAGCCACCGAGCAAATTTCAATAATCAAATCTGTACACTATGAGTTTAAACGATGACAAAACATGGCCAAATACATAATTTGTGGAAAAAGGTTTATAAACGGAAGTTATGTTACCAACGTCATTTTGTTGTGGAAACAGCTATTATTTTTCACTGTTTCCAAGATCAAATGACGTACATCCATCGTAGCATGCGAACCATTTCCAGATATTTTCTTTCACAATCAGTAAAATATTCGCGGCTCGTGGAGCTATATCCAAACCAAAAAAATGGAGTTTATAGCTGAGTACGGTAGCATGAGCGAGAGTGAGCCTGAGGATAATCCGGTAATAGAACAGGTGCCTGGACTAACGAAGCGTATTCTTCAATAGGCTATCCAACTTCTGCGATTGGAACGTTTCAAGGATGCAATATTTTCCAAGCGAATCGTTGCTCTTAATAAGACTTTCACGCCTCTTGGAGGGGGAAAGAACGGAGCAGTCCACGCTGTTCTGTGGAATGAAACCATAAGTGCCACGAAACAACTGATCTCGATTGCTTCTTCAAGTCGAGTTTTGTATTGGCTAGACAATTGCTCTAGCCAAAACAAAAACTGGAATTTAAGGATTCATATTATGTTAGATTGCTCATCAAAACTGATCAGGACACCTTCAAATATTTGGAAACAGGACATACCTTTATGTCGGCTGATGCATTCCATGCGGCGGTCGAGAGAAGCATGAAGAAATATCAGTCAGGGGAACTCTACACGTTCTCGGACTAAACTTACGTCACTTTGAGTAGAAATGGCGCATACGTCATTTTGTTTTCATAATGTTATGTTGGTATTTTTTAACATTTCTGAACATATTTTTATGTAATTAGCTCGAGTTTGGTATCTTCTATCGTTCAACTGCAAAAAACACAAATCGGTAATGTTGGCGCATACGTCAGTTTGCCAGATTACGGCAGAGCAGAAGAGAGTCCTGGAATTCGTTGATTTGTTCCAGTATGATTCGTAGCGTTGTGATGTGGTCCACACATGATCGTCGAGATCGGAATCCAGCTTGTTGCCGTCGGAGTGTAGCGTCTATTTTCTCCTGGATCCTGTTCAGAATCACTTTGCAGAGTACTTTGAGGGTTGTACAGATCAACGTTATGCCTCGCCAGTTACCGCACTCTGTCAGGTCTCCTTTCTTCGGGACCTTTACGCTATCCGGAAATAGCAGGTTAAATAGAATAAATATATGATTTTTATCATAAAAACTAAAATCTAGGCTCTAATAAACATCTTGAGAGAGAATTGGAGATCTCAAAACAGATTTGATAGTTTTCTTATGGATGAACTGCCTTCCTAACTTTCGTTTTATTACATAAAATTATAAAAAAACATAGATTTTTATAAAATTTCAGTTTTGTCGTATGAAAGTTATCAGTTTTTAGCATTTTCAATCAATTTATACGGACACATTGCCAGAGAAACAGAAATTTAGCCCAAAACATAAATAGGCGCATTTTGCCCGCATGGTTTGAGGTTTGGCATTTTGGGCCATAGTTACAACAAAATCGTTTTCTTTAAAAACTGAAGGAGATTTTAACATAAAAATAACTTCAGATCAGATGCCTGCTCATGTGAATATAGTTTTGGTACACATATTCGATAGAATATTTGATAAAATCAGTATGCTGCTTAACAGGCTCATATAGCCTGCTTCTATTCTATTTCGGAAACTAAGATATCTAGAAAAGATCTGAATTCTTGATTAGTTGAACAATAAATAGTAAATTGATTCCAAATCTGTATTTATTTTTCATGCAGGTTGTTTAGTTGATCAGTTATCAAAGATCACAATTTTGCTAAATGATCTCAATTTTTTTTTTCAAAACTTTCTTTAGTTATGTCAGAGTTGAATATAATGATATTTTCTCCATTCTTCAAAAGACTGTAGAATTTTTCTTTTTTTGAATAATTGTATCTCCGAAATAAGAATGTCATGGCAAATCTTGTAAGAAGGAACACGATTTTAGACATCAATTTCCTTATTTTAATATTGTGCATTTTTGGTATTGACATTATTTCTAGTTAACCTTCCAAAGTCGTTCGGGTCAATATGACCCGAAGCGCACATTCAAATCATCATAACTCTTCGAGAAAAAATCGCAAAAATTTGATTTTGAAAATCTCCCTGGGGAATCACGAAATACACAATCTGTAGTACCAGGCAACTTCCTGTGGCCACCGGAAGTGCTCGCTCAAAAAAATCCGTAATTAGGCTGTTCGGGTCTATATGACCCGAGAGTTTGCGTAAGTTCCCTTGGCCGCAAATATTGACCGATTTCGATGAATTTTAATTCATTGTATAGATAATTTATTCTAGTTTCTCAATATTGAAAAAGTAAGTCGAAATATTTTACGAGATCACCAGTAGCTGATTCCGAATGAAAAAAGTCCCGAAAAAGAGCTTTTTTAGAATGCTTATAACTTGTGACAGATTCCAAATATTGCGCTGATTTTATAATATTTGGAATTGTCAAGAATAAATCTATCCATGGATGTATAATTTTTTGGTGGTCCAAAGGAAGTTTTGGCCGCTATCCTGGAACTTCCGGAAGAAAAAAATCTCACTTCAAAAAAGTCACCCAATTTTGGCTTTGCATTGCTGTATCTCGCTTACCAATGGACCGATTCTCTAAATTCAAATTTTAGTTTTTTTTCGTTAACTTCATTATTATTTTCGTAGAACATAGTTGGTTTCTCAAAAATCTCAGTTGTTCAGTATGTGGTCATGAAACTCACATCTTTTTTGTCATTTTTCAAACTCCCCCTCGTGTCGGTGGGTTTACGGGATTTTGATTGCGTGATTTCTCTAAAATTTGAACTCAAATTGGTCACTTTTTATATACCTAAAGATTCATTAGAATCTCCTCTTTCGATGGACATACATTTTATATAGTGTTTTGAAAATTTGTAGCAACGTTTTTCGAATTTACTGGAAGCTGTCAGATTCCAACCAGTTTGGCCCACATTTTCAGCAGGTTGGTGTACAAATCTCGCACCCCTCAAGTAGCCGCGGGAGAAACAAATCCTTTAGCTCTCTTTTTGTCGCTCACCAAATCTACCACCCAACCCAGCAGCAGGAGGAACTGCCGTCTCACCGCGTGTTTTTTTTTCTTTGGGTTTTGATGGCTAGGGCAAATTTGCCCAACTCGCAAGTCGCGTGGTTTTTTGATTGATTGTGCTCATGCTGATACCTCTTTGCGTAGTAAATGTTTTGATTGTAAAATAGAGGAAGATTATTTCCCCAAATTGAAATAAACTTCTTTAATCTTTTTAGATATTTTATCATTAGAATTCTTCAGTGACCTACATTTGTTTTGAATGTTATCATGGTTCTTTTCTTTTATTTCAAGCAGTGTCTGCTGCAAGAGAAACAAAATCTATGATTTAAGTAACAAATATTCTGAAATTTTATTCAGAAACTTTAAACAGAAGTCGGAATCTGAAATCTGAATCTGAAATCTGAATCTGAAATCTGAATCTGAATCTGAAATCTGAATCTGAAATCTGAATCTGAATTCTGAATCTGAAATCTGAATCTGAAATCTGAATCTGAAATCTGAATCTGAAATCTGAATCTGGTTTCTGAATCTGAAATCTGAATCTGAAATCTGAATCTGAAATCTGAATCTGAAATCTGAATCTGAAATCTGAATCTGAAATCTGAATCTGAAATCTGAATCTGAAATCTGAATCTGAAATCTGAATCTGAAATCTGAATCTGAAATCTGAATCTGAAATCTGAATCTGAAATCTGAATCTGAAATCTGAATCTGAAATCTGAATCTGAAATCTGAATCTGAAATCTGAATCTGAAATCTGAATCTGAAATCTGAATCTGAAATCTGAATCTGAAATCTGAATCTGAAATCTGAATCTGAAATCTGAATCTGAAATCTGAATCTGAAATCTGAATCTGAAATCTGAATCTGAAATCTGAATCTGAAATCGAATCTGAAATCTGAATCTGAAATCTGAATCTGAAATCTGAATCTGAAATCTGAATCTGAAATCTGAATCTGAAATCTGAATCTGAAATCTGAATCTGAAATCTGAATCTGAAATCTGAATCTGAAATCTGAATCTGAAATCTGAATCTGAAATCTGAATCTGAAATCTGAATCTGAAATCTGAATCTGAAATCTGAATCTGAAATCTGGATCTGAAATCTGAATCTGAATCTAAAATCTGAATCTGAAATCTGGATCTAAAATCTGAAATCTGAAATCTAATATCTGAAATCTGAAATCTGAAATCTGAAATCTGAAATCTGAAATCTGAAATCTGCAATCTGAATCTGAATCATGGACGTGAACTTTTTAAATGTTGCCCATCCATTAAAATATTTTCAATATAAAATATCAAAAAATATTCAAGCAATAAACATTCATTTCGTTATCAGTATCAGCACATTTAGGGGAGGAGCGGGCTATATGCGCCTATTAAGCAGAACACTGATTTAATCAAATACCACATCGAATATCTGTACAAAAACTATATACACGTGTGCAGGCATCTGTTTTCTATAGTTTGGAGTAATTTTTATGTTAAAATTTTCTTCTGTTTCCAAGAAAACGATTTTATTATAAGTGTTGTCTAAAATGCCAAACCTCAAACCGTGCGGGCTAAATGCGCCTATTTATGTTTTGAACAAAATTTCTGTTTTTTGGGCAATATTCCCGTATAATTTCATTGAAACTGCTAGAAAGTAATAATTTTCGTACGACAAAGCTGAAGTTTTATAAAAATCTATGTATATTATAATTTTATGGAATAAAACAAAAGTTAGGGTTGCCATACTATGGAGGAAGTTCATCCATGAGAAAAACTTTATCAAATCTGTTTTTACATCATCAATTCTCTCTTAAGATGTTATTCAGAGCTTAAATTTGAAGGTTCAATAATAAAAATCATTTATTTGTTCTATTTAACCTGTTATTTTAGGATGGAGGCATTTTACAAACATGATGGGGGTATACAAAAACACTCTATTATTCCCCTATATAATCATTATTAAACTTCCACAAAAGCTGAAATATGTTTAATTTCTTTAGTTAATTTGAGTAAGAAACAAAAACCATCCTAGTTTTTGTTTTAAGCTTCTTTACGTATAATTTTTAAAAGTCGAAATATTACATCAAAATGTATGAAAACCTTGTACGATTTTTTAATTTTTTTTGAGTTTGTAAATTCATAAAATTCTTTCTTGCCTTATGTTCTAAGCGTATCACCCTCAAAATGCATTGGTCAGATAAGCTGTCTAGTAAGCCATTTCATCAAACAGCCGTAGGGTCATTTAACCCGATAGGCCCATTTAGGAAACCTTTCCCCTAATCAACAAACCAAGCGGCGAGACGGCAGTTCCTCCTGCTGCTGGATTGGGTGGTAGATTTGGTGAGCGACAAAAAGAGAGCTAAAGGATTTGTTTCTCCCGCGGCTACGTGAGGGGTGCGAGATTTGTACACCAACCTGCTGAAAATGTGGGCCAAACTGGTTGAAATCTGGCAGCTTTCAGTAAATTCTAAAAACGTTGCTACAAATTTTCAAAACACTACATAAAATGTATGTCCATCGAAAGAGGAGATTCTAATTAATCCTTAGGTATATAAAAAGTGACCAATTTGAGTTCAAATTTTAGAGAAATCACGCAATCAAAATCCGGTAAACCCACCGACACGAGGGGGAGTTTGAAAAATGACAAAAAAGATGTGAGTTTCATTACAATATACTGAACAACTGAGATTTTTGAGGAACCAACTATGTTCTACGAAAATAATAATGAAGTTAACGAAAAAAAACTAAAATTTGAATTTAGAGAATCGGTCCATTGGTGAGCGAGATACAGCAATGCAAAGCCAAAATTGGGTGACTTTTTTGAAGTGAGATTTTTTTCTACCGGAAGTTCCGGGATAGCGGCCAAAACTTCCTTTGGACCACCAAAAAATTATACATCCATGGATAGATTTATTCTTGACAATTCCAAATATTATAAAATCAGCGCAATATTTGGAATCTGTCACAAGTTATAAGCATTCTAAAAAGAGCTCTTTTTCGGGATTTTTTTCATTCGGAATCAGCTACTGGTGATCTCGTAAAATATTTCGACTTACTTTTTCAATATTGAGAAACTAGAATAAATTATCTATACAATGAATTAAAATTCATCGAAATCGGTCAATATTTGCGGCCAGGAGAACGTACGTAAACTACAGGTCAAATTTATCTAAAATAGATTTGTACGGAAATTTTGCGAACGGCTTTGGAAGGTTAAATTTGAATTTCGAAATACCACTTCCCCCCTGGACGGGTCCTTCACACGGGCCTGGTTTGAAATCAATGTTTTAATGCAGGGGTGAGCAACCTTTTGAACCAACGGGCCAATTTTAATTTGAAATCTTGTAGGCGGGCCGCACCTAAAATATTTTTTTTTTTGTGATAATTATCAGAGCTTCACATCATCTTTCAGAACTACAAATTTTTGGCGAAAAAAAATCTGAAAAAGAAAAGATAAAACAAATTCACGTGTTCAAAAACAGTAATTCATCACAGCTTTTTAAATACTCGATATTGAAAAGGTACCTCGCTAAATCTTTGTCATTTTTAAATTCTCTCAATTTTTCAATAGTAATTCTTGGCGAACATTCGTTCTTACAACATTCTTGTAAAACCGATGATACTATTCGCCATCACTTCAATTTAAAAATCTTCTGGAGCTAACCACAGTGATAACTAAGAGTGTGATAAAAATTTTTTTTAAAGAAATCACAGTCTTCTTAGCGTTGGACGTTGCATCGAGATTTGACTTTTTATTCACAATTCAAACTTGTCCTCAAAGCATAGATTTTTTTTCCTACAAACGTTAAAAAACCGTTTTTTAAATTGAAGTTCTGAATTGGATCATTGCAATCAGATGTTGAGCAAGGTTTGCGAAATCACAGAAAAATGTTCAATGTATGTATGTGAAATACATATATTTAAGAAACTTTCTTCAAAACTACGTTCTTGATTTTAGAATTTTTATCCACATTTTTTATCATATTTATATATCATTGCGATTGGATTTCTAAAGCATTATTTTGACTCTGGTAATGAGGGTGGCGAATAATAAGTGAAATAACTCAATTTACCGATGTTTGTGATAAAGTTCCTATCAAATTTCTGAAAAAAGCATAGTTTGGTCAACGATATTTTGGGCTTGATTCATGTTGATAAATAATCTAAAATTGTTCCTTCAGGCTTTATTATTTAACTTTCGTAATTTTCGTCATTATTCAAAAATAAAAAAAATTATCACAAGTTTTGGTTCAAATTTTTGCCAGTATTTGAATGCTAACAGAACAAACCTTTTTGCCGAATCGGATAGAATAATTTAAAAAAAAATTATCTGCTGAGCATACTTTTTATCATTCAACTTTATTTTGCTTGAAATGGAAATAATGACTTCACTAAACCGGCTTCGAAATTCCTTTGATCATGTGTAGATTACGATTTTTGGCTGTTCTTCCGACTCACTTTAATTGATTTTGCTCTGAAAGTGGTTGGAATTAAATACTTAATAAGGTTAAAAAAGTATGCTGAATAAAAAAAATACTGAAATATTACGTTTTGCCACCGAACAATATTGCATTTAAGTCTTGAACAGAATATAATAAACGCTTAAAATGCCAGAAAAAATCAACAATTTGAAATTTTCTCAAATATCCATTGTAGAAAATAGTTAAGTCATAAAAATTTGAAAAAAGCTTCGCGGGCCGCACAAATGGGTCTCGCGGGCCACATGCGGCCCGCGGGCCGCGGGTTGCTCACCCCTGTTTTAATGTGTTTGAAAATTTGTTTATAATATCAATGACTTCCTTGAGACGCTTCCCTCATGTCCTGCTTACGAAAACCATCAGCAACGGTTTCGAGTTGGAGGGATGCGGAGGAGACTTTCCCGAAGATGGCACCTTCCTTGATGATTCCACTCGACATCTCCAATGGAACCGTACCCATATTTTTCTATACTTTACCGCAACCTAAGATGGAAGGGGATCAAGTCTCTTAAGCGTCCTGCTCCTGACGATGCTGAGATGCTTCACCGGAACAATATCGCATGATGAATATGTTTATGCGGAGATAAAAAGCTCATTCACTTTCATGAAGAATGTTTTCGAGTAGGAAGATAGCTGACTGGCTTAGGATAGTGAACCTGGTCGGATTTCTTGGAGTTCCATTCCTTTCTTAGCTGCCGGAGACAAGCGTCTTCTGCTTTCGCTCAGAGGACCTTCTAATGAAGAGATAAGGTGGACCATCCTGCTGGCTTCCAGCATTTTTCTGGGCTGCTCCTGGTGCTGCTGCTGAGCTTCTTAAGAGAGCAATGCGGCCCCGCAAATCTCAAACCGCTAAGGATTCTTTCGATTCACATTGAAAAAAAAAATGAAGCTGAACCGACAATTTGGAATGAAAAAAAAAAGAAAAGTCAAGTCCTGGGAAAGCCCGTCTGAGGTGAGTACCTCCTTTTTTTCTTGGTTCTTCATTTGAAAAGTGAACACAAAAAAATTGAACGAATGGCTCTCGGACGACAACGACTTGGACCAAACGGTGTGCTTTATTATTATTTTTCATCGTTACGATTACGCCACACCGGAGAAGAGAGTGATATTGAATTTTTTTTTCCATCCCCCTTGAAGTAAACCGTCTCGCCATGGAAACTTCTTTCTTCGACAGAGCTCTTGGGATTCAATTATAGGATTTCGCTGTCTCAGCTCCCGCCGGCGAACGAAACGACGACGGTGGAGTCTTTACATGTTTTCTTTTCACTGCTGAGCTGTAAGTGAGACAAATTTGGAACCGTCAGTCTTAATTTGGACTGGGCTAGGTCGTTGCTACCTTCTTTAAGGTGCATCGATTTTCCACCTGGTTCTAGAAAATTCAATTTCCACGCAATTAAGACGTATCAAACAGCTCCATTTCAGCTGTCAGGAGCCATTTATTCAGCCACTCAATCAAAAATGGCGCTACTCACTGGTGGAGATATACGAATGGTAATAATATCGCGTCTGTTTCAATATTGTCCATTTGAATGAAAATTTCAGAAGCTTCGCTGGTCACAAATCACAAAATCTGCAAAAAAAATCTTTTAAATAGCATAATCTAGACAAACTGACAACATCACACCAACACGACGGGCCAGTTGGTGGACGAAAATGCCAACTGTTTTTCAAAAAAAATCAGGATTTGTTTTTCTTGTGGAGAAATGAATTCAACAGGGAAATTTGAAATTTCAGGGATAGATTGGATGTTGGAGGATGTTGAAAAACAAGTGAAAAAATTCGCCTTTTGTCTCGGTAGAATATGAACTCACATCGGCTTGAAAAGAAAGGAAAATTAATTTTTTGCGTGTTTTTCAAAATGCATTTTTATTTCATCTATTCCCTGACATTTCAAATTGCACGGTTGTATTCATTTTTCTACAAACAAAAAATTTCGCTCACTGTTTGAGTCCAGCCCCATCTTTGGGTCACATGAAAAAAAAATTCTGGAAAAATTTGAAAAAAAAGACTGTAGAAGTCTGAATTTCAAACCTGATTTCTCCTTACTTGATATTAATCATAGGTGCATTCTATACAACATCAAAGTCCGAGACTGTTTTGGTAGTAGCAGCAGTACCGTAAAACAGGGTAACTTTGATCACCCTGGTAACTTTTACCAACAATAAATTATTCCACATTATCACAAATAACTTGGTGTAAGTTTGAATTTTTGAAAATCGTTTTCTACGATTGAAAGCCTATTAATTGAGTAAAAAATAGCCAAAATTTGATTTGTATTTCAATTTTTTTTTTGTAAGTAAAAATGTAATTTCTAAATCTTAAAATGTCTATTTTTTCCAAGGCTCGCAACTAAACAGCTCCCCAGCTAAAATGAAATAAACATCGTAAGCACGTTGGTATTGAGTGATTTTCTCATTCATTTAGGACTAGCTTTGCCCAAGAAAAGTTGAATCGAATAGCAGTTTAGTCAACTCGTAAATATGCCTTCAAAAAGTTAAGAATATGATATTCGATATTAACTATTTGAGCTATCTAAAAGTGAACTGATTTACGATAAATGGGCAGTCCTTCAATTAACACTCTGTCCGGTCTCTCCCTTTCTTCCTTTGACCGGTTCGTGAAAAGAAAATCTCAGATATATAGCTATAGTGTGGGTCATTAAACTGAGTCGATTTGGGGTCATTTTGGAATTTCTCAAACCCTGGGGTCTAAAAAGCTTCGTCTTGGTCCAAAACTCATCCATGATTTTTTGCAAAATTTTTAAGTAACGTTTACATGAGTAAATTTGAACTTTTAGGTTTGTATGGGAAAATTGAATATTTTGTACTGAAAAATCAACATCATTTTTATTTCGTCTGTGGAACCGAGCCAGATGATGGTTTTTGTGCCAATTTATAAAATTCCTAAAGGAAATTTTTCGCTGAACAACTTTGTCGAAGACCGTAACTTCGTATCTTATTAGGTAAAAAAGTTATTAGCTGTTTAACAGGGGTATGTCTTTTCGCATTGATTGACAGTAAATTCAATTGACATCACTGCTTGAGTCTCGCGAAGTGTTGCATGGAAAGTAGTCACGCAACACCTCGCTAGGCACCCTGCAGGGATGTCAATTGAATTTATTGTTTATCAGTGTGAAAAGATATACCCCTGTTAAACTGCTAATAACTTTTTTACCTAATAAGATACGAAGTTACGGGCTTCGACAAAGTTGTTCAGCGGAAAATTTCCTTTAGGAATTTTATAAATTGGCACAAAAACCATCATCTGGCTCGGTTCCACAGATGAAACAAAAATGATGTTGATTTTTCAGTACAAAATATTCAATTTTCCCATACAAACCTAAAAGTTTAAATTTACTCATGTAAACGTTACTTAAAAATTTTGCAAAAAATCATGGATGAGTTTTGGACCAAGACGAAGCTTTTTAGACCCCAGGGTTTGAGAAATTCCAAAATGACCCCAAATCGACTCAGTCTAGTGGGTCATATCAACTGGTGAGTTGGCATCGTGGAAAGATATCGGACAGCCAACTCGGGGGACTGGAGTTGAAATCTCGGGCGTGGATATTTTTTTCCGTTTTACTCAAATTACTTAAAATTGTTTATTTTGCTTTTGGTGGGGAAATCGAATCGTTGAAATCTTGTCATTGTTGATATATCGCCACCATTCTTGTAGCTATATGCTATTTTGGTAAGTTTGATACAATCTTTTCATCTGGTGTATATGTTTGAATTATTTTGTTGTTCCTGCGATAAACTTTCTTGAATGTTTGCTGGGTTTCCTGATGATACTTAAAAGCATTTAGAAGCAAACAGATTGTTGAATGTGAAAGAACAACATTTTTCTTTGAATATTAACAGTTAAATAGTCATTTAATGATACATTTTTAATATTTAAAAAATAAGATTTTTTCCAAAAGTAAGCCTGTATTGGAAAAATTGATAGGAGCCCTATCAAATGGTTAACTTTGAAGAAAAAAAATAAAAAGGAAATAGTGGGAGGGCCTAGGAGAATGTGTGAAGGTAAAATTTCTGAAGTATTTTGAAGCAATTGTTATAATTTTTGCCCCTTAATGTATGCAGCATCATTTTCCTTATTTCGATTATAAATGTTTTTAAAAGAAAACGTTAAATGGCAAGGTAAAATTGATAAAGTAGCATTTGTGAATATAATAAATATGTTTTGTATCGTTTATTATTATCTAGAAAACTCGATAATACTGTCAAAATAGAGACTGATCAATGTTACTCCAAAGTATCAAAATCTGAATAGAGACGAAATCGATTTTTAGATCAAATTTAAAGTAGTCTAATAAATTTTCGCAACCGTTTTTTACGTTCATAGGAGCCCAGTACTGGTTTAAAAAATATAAAAAATGCCACAATGCCCTTTACAGAAAAAGTAATCGAAAAATATTGAAAAAAGTGATTAATATTACCCCGCATTACGGTACTTAGTTTTATGCTTGACTTCTTGTTTTACATTCACTTTCCTGCCGTTTTACTATAAACATTTGAGTTTTGACTGTTTTATATAAAAAAAAACTCATATCCAAACTCAACACTCTGGAAGTCTGGAAACAAAAAAAAACGTCTGGAGAAAGTCCAAAAATTTTGGAAAACCCAGACAATATCAGCAAGGATGACATCGCAATTGGTTACATCATTCATCGTCGGAGAAGGAGTTCATCAGATGAGTGTGGTCTGTTCCTCTAGTTTAGCACTATAATCAGGCGATTCCTGATTTCATAGCCGAGCCGCATAACTGTGATTTTTTTTATTGATATTTACAACTTAAATGCTTTCTAAGCGATATAATGTATGTATCATATTAAGTGACTAAAATAATAATTATGTCTTTCAAGTAACAATTTTAGCCTTATTATGGTCAGCACAACTTCGTTAGAGCTATTGCATTAATCTTCATAAAAAGCTAAAGCATTCTACTTAAACATCACCAGAACTCTAATAAAACTGAAATCTGGCCATTAAGCCCTGTTCTAGAAACGTCTTCATGAATTATTTTTTAACTTTGAAATGATTTAAATGCTGAAAACTTTTATAAAGCTTTTATAAAACATGTTAGCATTTTTTTTTTCATTTAATTCAATGAGTTTTCCGGATTTTTTTTCAGCACCCATGATATGATCTGTAAAAGGATAAAGGGAAAAGGAATGTTTTAACCATATAATGAGCATCTTTTCTACTGCCAGTCAAGATTTTAGGTATAATGTGTATAAAAATATTATAAAAAAATGTGCTCAAATCTTTAGAATAAGGAAAGTTAATTGAAATATTTACATGGCGTCAGTCAATTCAATTCTTAATAGCTTTAACATGATCAGATGAACGTCTTATTAGTTTTATAACGGTTTTATAACTGCCATTTTAATAGCTAAAATTTGACGTTTCTCTTACAAGCCAACCAATTACACGCAAACGATGAATACCTTATTTTTGAGTAATTATTCATCAGTACAGTAAATGAGAAAACAAGTTAATGGAACAAAAAAAGGATTGATTATGAATGTCCGATGGAATGCTACCATGTGTTGAAGTTAAATTTCGTTGTCTGGAGCCATCTTGAAATCCAAGATGGCGTCTTCTGCTTAAGTGAGAAATGCTGTTAACCAGTAAAAAAAACCCATGAAATCCTGTGAAACCCCTACAACATGGATAGTGAGTAAAAGGGCAAAACTAGAAGAAGTTGAAATTCGCAAACTGATGTCATCTTGAAATCTGAAATGGCAGCTTCCACTGAACCTTATATGCTGTGAATGATTGAATATCACACCCTTAAAATATTGGCAGTAGGTGAAAGGGCTAAACTAGAAGAAGTGGTATTTCGCTATCTAACGCCGACTTGAAATCCAAGATGACAACTTCCGCTTAAGTTAAAAGCTCTGTTTTTCACTGAAAATCACATTAAACTTGGATGGGTATTGGATAAAAAGGCCAAACTAGAATAAGGCAAATTTCGCTACCTGACGCCATCTTGAATTCCAAGAAGCTGTTTCCGCTTAACTTTAAAATGCATAAAATCCCATGAAAGCCCAGCAATATTGGTATTATGTAAAACAGCTAAACAAGAAGAAACCAAATTTCGAATTCTGATGCCATCTTCAAATCCAAGATGGAAAATATTGATTCACTTTAATATGCTGGTTATCAGTAAAAATCGCACAAAATCCTCACAATACTTGAACTATGAGAAAGGGCTTAACTAGCTAGAAGAAATCAAATTTCACTTTCTGATGCCCTCATGGAATCCAAGATGGCGGCTCCCGTTTAACTCTAAAATGCTGAAAACGACTAAAAGTCACATGGAACCCCCTCAATATGGGTACCTATTGGGTAAAAGGGTTAAACGTGTAGAAGTCAAGTTTCGCTATCTGACGCCACCCAAGATGGCGACTTCCGCTGATCTTCAAAATACTGCAAATGGTCGAAAATCTCATTCAAATTTCATGCGTTTTTCAGTGATTTACAGCATTTTCAAGTTGAACGGAAGCCGCCATCTATGGTTTGAAGTTTGCTTAGCAAGTTCAATTCGACTTCTTCTAGTTTAGTACATTCACCCAATAGTCATATAGTGGGAGCTTCATACGATTTTCAGTGATTTACAGCATTTTTTGCGTGTCATGTTCTGACAGCTTTACTGAGTTGTTCTTTACAGTATTCTGCCTTGAATGATTTTTATTTACAATCTTTGATACACTTCTAACATGCAATCATTTTTTTTTTTCCAAGAAAATAGATCAGATGATGCAAGTGAATTTTTATCACTCATCTACTTCTCTAGGAACTACTGGTGTAATCAAAATCACTCGAATCGAAATTTTATTTAAGGAAAGATAGTTTTATAACTTACTATAGAACGTCGAAAACATGAGCACAAGTGTTTGCCAATTTGACCTTCCAGCTGGGAGCAAAATCGTGACATGATACAAAGTTGAGAGAAGAAAAAGTTGGTACCAAAAACAATATCAGCAAATTCAGTTTGCGACCCTCCAAAAAAAAAGAGAACACTGAAGCAACCCTCATCACGGAGCTGCCTCCTTATCAAATTTCTGGCTGCAGCATTTTGGGGCAGCAGCAACAGCAATATAAAATGCATTGTCTGCTCCAGACATGATGGAATTTCATAAGAGTTGAAGTTTCAATTTATTCACATCTGAGCTTACATGTAGCTACGTATTTAGGATATGAACGTGTGGCTCGACAAGATTGGCCGTTTCTTTTCGTTCCGAGCGCCGGATTTTATTATATGCTGATTTCGTTGCACTCCAGCAGCGCGGGAGGAATTCCAGCTAGACGTGTGGAAAATTGTTTGTGTATTCTCGTGTCTTCTTGAACTTTTTTTTCTTTTGTCTCTGGCTCACTATTTGTTTATTTATATTGTATCTGTATGTATTTCGATGCAGGCAGCATCCAAGTGTTCACATGACTACTATTTTTCGATCAAGAATGACGGCTAACATCGCCAACTTTCGCTGCATGTTTGACGATATGTTTCGCCAGGATTCGTCTCAGCATTCTCAGTCATCTTTCACCCACCCACATCATCCACCGGAAGGTTCTTTCTCAGCTGACATTTGAGGTTGAGTCTGCTGATGTTCCAGTTTAGTACAGCAGCGATTCCCTCTTGAACCTCGTAGAAAATGGAGATGAAAATAAAATTTGATATTATTATTGCATGACAGCCAAACATCGCCGTTGATGTTGCTCATTCTGTTCAGCTTGAGTGACTTTGGCGAGTCAACAAAGACAATGAAGCTACTTGCTGCTGCGATATGAGTTGTTGTGTGTTGTCTACTTTCCTCTTTTTGGTTCAGTGATGGCACATTTGTGCCAAACCAATATTGAACTGCACATGAACGAGTTCGTGATGCAATTTAAATATTTAATTTGAATCTTGTTTCAGTTCAACAGGAAATTTTAACCTTGTTTTTAAAACAGCTAAATGGTAAAAGAGGAATATTTACAAATCAGAATGCACTTTTTCAGTTCCGAAAACTGAGGAAATAATCATCATTAACTTAGTCTGAAGTTAAAATATCTGAAAACTGTTTTCTACGTTTGAAAGCCTATAAATTCTGAAAAAGCTGTTTTTTCGAAGACTCACAAACAAACATCTCTCCTGATAAAATGAAGACATTTTGAAGCAAATGGGTTGTTTGTATAGGTTAAGTTTTAGAGTTTTTATGTGGTCATTCTATGAATGTTTTTGGATATTTAAAAAACAAACATTTTCTATGAGAAAGCCTGTATAGAAAAAATGGCTGAAACCCTATCAAATGGTAAAATTTGAATGAAAAAAAGGAAACATAGGAACAGTGGAAGGACCTAGGAAATTGCATAAAGGTAAAATTTCATTTGTTTTTGAGGTCAAAACATATTGAGAAATGTTTATAATTTTTGCCTATGCAGCAACATTGTCCATCTTATGAGCATATTTGTTTTTGAAACAAAACGTTAATAATTTCAATTGAGTCCAAACAAAAAATAACTGTCATAGATGTTTTAAGCCTTTTGTGCTAATTGGCATCAAACCAATAATTTTGAAGATGTTGAGATACGTTAAAACCATTAATTTGGTATTTTGTTCTGCAGCTGAATTTTTTTGTTGCCCATTAAACTTACTGACTTTAATTTTAACTCTAAGTTGTTTCGTTATTGTGATATCATAAGTTTTAATATGATTTAATCGCCCCCCTGAGCCCATCTAACATCTTCCAAATTTCAAAGTTGTGCTCAAAGTTCCCCAGGGGGCATTTGGGCCAATATGAAAACCACTGGTTTATTCTTTCAATGTTTATCAGTGCACATCAACAAGAAGAATATCGGGTTGTAATAAGTGATTTTGGCCACAATACATGAATCGCATTAAATTCTTATCAATGCATTGAAATAATAATGAATGTGAGTGTAAAATGTTTGTATGTGTAAAAATATGTAAGGATAGAGTAATATATGAATATGAAACCGCAGCAAACATCGTATGGAAAAATGAAATTCTTAAATTTTTACACCTCCCATAATTTATTTTGGTTGTTTTTGTTAAAATAGCAATAAAATTTTTGGAAGCGATCCATCCAGTCCTGAATAAGCGTAACCAGTTTTAATTTAGTATGGAAATTTGTAAGTGAAAAAAATTTTCATTCAAAAATCGCCAGAAATGTACTGAAAGTTTAAAAAGACATAACTTTAGATGAAAAATATTCCTGGATTCTTGTAGTACAATTCATGTCATTCCCCAGAAAAGGTATTCGCTGTTATATAATATTTTTTTAAATTTTATTTTTAATTATTGCGTATTTGATTGCTCATTTGAAAGCTGTGTAACCGAGGTGTAACCGAGGTGTAACCGTAGGATGAGAAGAAAAAACCTAAAAAAACTGCTTGGTATTGCCAGAGAATTTATTGATTTATATTACCATTTCAAAAACATTTTATGAAATTATTAAAGCTTTAGGAAACCAAGTCTGCATTTTTTTGATACTTTTCAATGGATTTAGACTTTTTATTTTGAAAAAGTTATATCTCTTTTCATGAAATGCTTAACTGCTTGTCATCATATGAATCCCGAAAGCATCATATGAATCCCGAAAAAAGTCAAAACCAAAAATCAAAGATCAACTTCGTTTCAAGCTTACTTGAATTTTCCGGATGGTTTTATGTGTATAAATTTCTTTTTCCTACAAAATTGAAACGCGTTGCGCTTACTCAGGAATCAAACAAATCATCTCAAATTTTACACTGATGCTTGATGACCCAAAAGGCATTGAAAAACATATGGGAACAAAAAGTAATTTTTTGTAGCGGTTAATGTGCATAGCTTAGTACACCTTGTATGCTTAGATTAAACTTGCCTCTGAGGATTTTCAACTTGCTCCACTCAGTGACTTATTATCAGCTCGTGACATACGTTTTTAAAATACATTTTTCAACAATGCTATCAAGTTTTGAAATTGTAAACTGTAAACAAAATTAACTTCTTAAGTGGCTGAACACGGTCCAGTGATGCAAATCACAAATTATAAGTGTTTTGGATGGTTGAAAAAGCGATTTCCTTAAGATGTCTACAATGGCCTTATGTCCCCTACAAGCAGAATAATATTGATGTTATTGAAAAAAAGATTAATCGACCAAACGTCCACAGTTTCGTCCCATGAAATATATTTGGCAACAGTCTAGAATAAATTAGAAACAAAGTGGCAAATCAATGAAAAAAGGCCGATTAAGGTGTTGTGCCAATTTCCCCTATTACCCTCCTTTAACCCTCAGCCGCATTAAGGTGTCATTTTGACACCATTGCAAGTTTGAAGGCTTGTAACTTTTTTCAGAAGCTTCAAAATACAAAAATTTCTTCGGGGACCCTAAATCAATTCAAAAGTTCTTCAATATTGCATCTTTACTTTTTTTATGGACGAACCCTGGAAGCCTGGACAAAAAAACTCCCTTTTCCGACTTTGGGTGTCATTTTGACACCACAAAAGTAAAATCTATTATAGTCGTTTGAATTATTATGAACTTCATATAAAACTAATATCAATACAAACCTTGTAATGTCAGTAAAATATGTTTAGAACATTATATACAGCTAAAGTTACAAGTTTTTTCGTTATTCAGCATGAAAGAAAAAAAATCCGAAAAAACATGCCTCACGAAAACTGCTGTAGTTCATATGTTACACGTCCAAAAAAATATTTGCCTTATGCATATGAAAGCTGAAGTTAATTCCTACATCATGAAGACAAGAAATATTTTTTAAATTTTTTTTAATGAAATGGTCACAAAAAGCTCAAAAAAGTGGTCTAAAAAAACTACTTTTCATTCGATTGCTAGTAAATACTGTTTGAGCGATGGTAGAGTTTTTAAAAAAATATGACTACAAACTTTATTGAAATTCTAACATTTTGCTGTCTTTAGATTTTCGATGCAACAAAAATTGAATTTACTGGAATTTTTCAAAGTTGACTTCTTTGCGCGATTTTTTCACTAATTGAAATTTCATCTGTTTTTGTGGTCCACTGTCAGGTTGTACCCGGATTTTCAGTGCTTTCTCGCCGTTTGAAACAATCCAAACTATATCCATTGAAAAGGGAATTTAATCTACATTCTTGTGAGGTGCAACAATTTACGCTGTGAGATTTCACAAAAATATGAAAATTATAAACTTAGAATCATTCCTGAATTTCTAGAACCACAAGCAGCGCGTCCAGCAAAACGTGTTTGTTTTCTCTCCGAGTAGGTACGGTGGGTAGTGATTCGGGCAGAGAGCGAAGCCGACAGACGAAACAATGATGCGTGTTGTGACAAGCAAACTGAACTCCTGTCAATAGATGATTTCCAACCGAGAAACGTACGACACGCATCATTATTTCGTCTGTCGGCTTCGCTCTCTGCCCGAATCACTACCCACCGTACCTACTCGGAGAGCATACAAACACGTTTTGCTGGACGCGCTGCTTGTAGTTCTAGAAATTCAGGAATGATTTTACGTTTATAATTTTCATATTTTTGTGAAATCTCACAGCGTGATTTGTTGCACCTCACTAGAATGTAGATTAAATTCGCTTTCCAATGAATATACTTTTGATTGGTCCAAACAAAGTGAAAGCACTGAAAATCCGGGTACAACCTGAAGGTGGACCACAAAAAGAGATGAAATTTCAATTTGTCAAAAAATTGCGCAAAGTAGTGAACTTTGAAAAATTCCAGTAATTTTAATTTTTGTTGCATCGAAAATCAAAAGACAGAAAAATGTTAGAATTTTAATAAAGTTTGTAGTCATATTTTTTTTCTAAAACTCTACCATTGCTCAAACAGTATTTACTAGCAATCGAATGAAAAGTAGGTTTTTTAGATCACTTTTTTGAACTTTTTGTGACCATTTCATTAAAAAAAATTTAAAAAATATTTCTTATCATCACGATGTAGGCATTAACTTCCGCTTTCATATGCATAAGGCAAATATTTTTTTGGACGTGTAATATATGAACTACAGCAGTTTTCGTAAGGCATGTTTTTTCGGATTTTTCTTCTTTCATGCTGAATAACGAGAAAACATGTAACTTTAGCAGTACTTCCATCTGTACCGTTGAGCCGTCAACACGTACGCCGGAGCATCGTATCGTTGCTGTGTACCTGCAGGAACATTTTACATTATTTATTTTTTCCTTACCTGTATTTCAATCAGCACTTTTCAGTGCTACAATTATTTTCATTTTCTTTTATTCATATTTTCTCTTTTCTTTCTAGCATGGGGAAGTCTTCGGCCGGCTCAAGGGCCGGAAGAAAACGGATTGCTGAACCTAATCCAGGGCCATCTGCCAAAAAAGTTGAAATTTCCAATTCATTCGATGTCCTTCATAACATCGGTGATGAGGAAATATTCATATTTAATTCTGATAAGAGTACTAAGAAACCTTCTTCTTCTTATACTCTTAAAAACGAAAAGATTCCACCAATAACGGTCACGATTCCTGACTTCAATGCCTTTCGAAAAGAAATCGTCACTTCCGTCAAGGATGTGAAGATTTCTTTTCAGATCGGTCGAAGGGGAACTGCTCGTATATTGGCGGAATCTTTTAATGATTTTCAAAAGGTTTTAAATTATTTGAATAATAAAAAACACCAATTTTTTACGTACGACGCTAGAAGTGATCGTCCATTTAAAGTTGTACTTCGTGGTCTCACTGGCGATCAGACACCGGATGAGATCACAGCTGAATTAAATTCTTTGTTAGGTTTTTCTCCAATTCAAGTAATTCAAATGAGGAAAAGAACCAACACGAATAATACCAGTAGTGTTGGTTTTGCTCCTGAACTTTATTTGATCCATTTTAAAAAGGATCAGGTTAATAATTTGCAAATTCTTGAAAAGGCTCGTCTTATGTTTCATAGTCGAGTCAAATTCGAACCTTTTCGTAAATCTTCTACCAATTTTTTACAAAACATTACGCAATGTCGTCGTTGTCAAGCTTTTTGTCATGGCACTAAAAATTGTAGAATGAATGCCAGATGCATGTTTTGCGGCTCATTCGATCATGAAAAATCTAAATGCCTTTTTGGTGGTGATAAGCCAAAAACGGAATTTTTTAAGTGTGCGAATTGCGCAGGTAATCACTCCTCGAATTCGCTAGATTGTCCCATCAGGGCAAAAATTATTGCTTCTAGGAAAAATCCCAAAGTTTCCAGAAAAGTTTCTTCTCCTCCTTCCTCCTTTTCGTCTTCACACGTCGGGCCGGCAAACAACCTGTCTGTTCGCGGTCAGCCTCGGTCGATATTGGAATCACGGCTGGGTAATACCCGAAGTGATTTTAATGTTACCTGTGCTGAATCTGCGCCCCAGACTCGTTGTTTATCGTTCTCAGAGGTGGTTGAAAATGGGTTTCCCTCTTCAGGTTTAACTAATAAAAATGGGAAAAAACCAAGTCTCAACGTTCATGCGAAGGCTTGGGAAAATCCCCGAAATTCAAATACTTGTTCTTCTCCTTCATTTTCTGATCCTAACAATTTTGTTGATTTGGGTGAGATTACTGAGGAAAAATTAAAATTTTTGCATCAAAATTTAATGGAAATGATGCAACTTATGTTGAAAGCAAATTCAATGTTTGAAGCTTTCCAAACTTCTTTTAATTATGCTAACAAAATTATTATGACTTTACGATTCCCTCATGGATCCAAATAGATGTTTAAATATTATGAATTGGAATGCTAGATCTTTGCTGGCTAACCAAGATGAATTCTTTTTATTTTTGAAAACTCAAAACATACATATTGCTGCCATCACTGAAACTTTTTTAAAGCCAGACAATAACTTGAAAAGCAATGCTTTCTTTAAAATTTTACGAAATGATCGACTTGATCGACAAGGTGGGGGTGTAGCTATTGTCATCAATAGTCGTCTCAAATTTAGACTTCTTCCTTCTTTCAATACAAAAGTCTTAGAAACAATTGGAATTGAATTAGAAACTTCTATGGGGAAAATTATAATTGTTGCCGCATATTTGCCTTTCCAATGCAGCGGTGAACAGAAAAATTTTTTGAAGGGAGATTTACAAAAACTCACCAGAAATAAATCTAAATTTTTTATTATTGGTGACTTTAATGCAAAACACCGATCTTGGAATAATATTTCATCAAATTCAAATGGGAATATTTTATTTAACGACTGCTCTGCAGGTTATTATACTGTTGAATATCCTAATGGGCATACTTGTTTTTCTTCGATTAGAAATCCCTCCACAATTGATTTGGTTCTAACGGATTTAGGCGAGCATTGTAGTCAATTAGTTACTCATGCGGACCTCGATTCAGACCACCTTCCAGTAACATTTTCTTTATCCCAAAGTCCCATTGAAAACCCTTTAAAATCAACTTTTAATTTTCAAAAAGCTAACTGGGAGCGATATATGAATTTTATTGAACGTAATTTAGATGTAAACGTTCCATTGAATTCAATAGAAGATATTGATTTGGCTGTAGAAAATTTGACAACTTCAATAGTCAATGCTAGAGCCGCTTCAATACCTAAAGTTAAACATAAATTTAATCAACCTTTAATTGATGATGATCTTCAGTTTTTGATACGACTGAAAAACATTCGTCGACGCCAATTTCAACGAACTAGGGATCCTTATTTGAAATTAATTTATTGCGACCTTCAAAAAGAGATCAAACGTCGTTTAAATTTCATTCGTAATGAAAATTTTGCTAAAACAGTAGAGGATATAAAACCCTACTCAAAGCCATTTTGGAAATTAACTAAAATTTTGAAAAAGCCCCAGAAGCCAATTCCTACTTTGAAAGATGGGGATAAACTTCTTTTAACTAATTCAGAAAAGGCTCAAAAATTAGCCCAACAATTTGAGTCTGCTCATGATTTTAATTTAAACGTTGTAAGTCCAATTGATGCTCAAATTTCCCTAGAATTTGATGATATACTTTCCAAGCAAAATGTGTTTGAAAGTTCTTGTGAGACAAATATTGATGAACTTAAATTGATTTTCAAAAAATTTAAAAATATGAAAGCTCCAGGGGAAGATGGGATTTTCTATATTCTTATTAAAAAGTTGCCTGAAAGCACTTTAAATTTTTTAGTTAAAATCTTCAACAAATGTTTTCATTTGGCTTATTTTCCCAATAAATGGAAAAATGCCAAAATAACTCCAATTTTGAAACCTGGAAAAAGTGCTTCAGAGCCTTCAAGTTATCGACCAATTAGTTTGCTTCCTTCTTTAATTAAACTATTTGAGAGAGTTATTTTGAATAGAATGATGATTCACATTAATCAGAATTCTATTTTCCCTGATGAACAATTTGGTTTTCGTCATGGACATTCTACTACACATCAACTTTTGAGTGTAACTAATATGATTAACGCTAGCAAATCTGAAGGTTATTCAACTGGTGTTGCTCTTCTTGATATTGAAAAAGCTTTTGACAGTGTTTGGCACAAAGGTTTAGTAGCTAAATTAGCTCGATTTGATTTTCCTGTATATCTCACCAAAATTATTCAAAATTATTTGACTAGCCGAACCTTACAAGTAAGCTATCAAAATTCATGCTCTGAAAGGACACCCATTAGAGCTGGTGTCCCTCAGGGTAGTATACTTGGGCCAATTTTATATAATATTTTTACTTCTGATCTTCCTGATGTACCAGAAGGAAAAGGTAGAAGATTATTTGCTGATGACACTTTGCTTTCAGCCAAAGGTCGAAATTTACGGGTGGTACGCAGTAGATTGCAACAAAATTTAAATTCCTTTTTGAATTACTTGAAAATGTGGAAAATTTCTCCTAACGCTTCCAAAACTCAACTTATTTTATTTCCCCATAAGCCAAGAGCAAATTTTTTAAAACCTAATGAAAATCATTCCATAACTTTTAATGGGGTTTCATTAGAATGGTCTGATCACGTTAAGTACTTGGGACTTACACTTGATCGGAATCTTACTTTTAAAAATCACATTGAAGATATTCAATCTAAATGTAATAAATACACTAAATCTCTTTATTCTCTCATCAACAGGAAATCCCGGCTGTGCCTGAAAAATAAGATGCTTATTTATAAGCAAGTTTTCCGACCAGCGATAATGTATGCAGTTCCGATTTGGTCTAGCTGCTGCGCGACGAGGAAGAAAGCCATCCAGAGGATTCAGAACAAGGTTCTGAAAATGATTTTGCGGCTTCCACCTTGGCACAGCACCGAAGATCTTCATCGGATTGCGGGCATTGAATCGATCGAAGAGATGGCCAACAAAATCATCTCCAACTTCAGAGGCAAATCGATGCAGTCTTCCATCGCAGAGATTCGTTCTCTTTATGTTTAGTTTAATTTTAAGATAGTGTTTAGTTTTAAGTATAAAATTATTTTTGCTATTACAGGATGTTCTCCTACATTAAAAACTTGATTGCGCTCAGCAAATTAAAATCTTATAAATAAATTTTTATAATCTAGTTACTTATAGGGTTATGAACAGTTCATTATTGAGCTGAACACCTAGTTTAATGCAATAATGTAATATAAGTGTAATGATGATTTGATACAAATAAAGACATATTTAAAAAAAAAAATGTAACTTTAGCTGTATATAATGTTCTGAACATATTTTGATGACATTACAAGGTTTCTTTTGATGTAAGTTTTGTTTAAATCGGTTTTACACGCCAAAAGTTATAACGATTTGAGCTTGTGGTGTCAAATTGACACTCCTAGTGCTGATTAGGGTAATGAAATCTAATGCGGATGAGGGTTAATCCGGCCTTGGTAACAACCTTTATTTTTCCAATATTGAACGTTATTTCTTTATTGGGAAATGGGACAATTGTATGCGGTGCGATACTATTTGGAACAACCTTAGCTATGTTGATTCTTCTTCTTCTTCTATGTTATTCGCCGATACTATTTTTAGCAAGACTCGGAATTGCCTTATCGACTTTCCTATTACGGTCCAGTAACTGAGACTATATGAACAGCGTATCCGTTTAAACACCGTAGAGTTTACTCCGTAGAGATATTTTGCATTCTTCTATACTAAGTAGAGTTTAAAATTTTTGTTACATTGTTACATTTCGAGGTTTAAGTGTTCATTTTTACGTCCGAAGACACACAAATTTTTCGTAATATAGATTTTTGGGTAACGTGTTTCGATCCCTGGAACTCTGGCTTATAAGCCAAAGACCTTCGCCATTGGGCAAAACGACCACCCTAGCTATGATGATTAAGAAACCCGAATTATTCCCAAAGTTAGTATTCACATCTCGAAGAGATAAACAGCATTTGATGTTTTGAAGTTTTCATCCGACTGCAACGCCCCCCTTGGGGACTAAATGTTGTCATCTCTAGGTTTCCACATAAACACCGACGCCGGAAACCATAAACGTCCTCATTTCCGGACTGCACTATGGTCTAGTATTGACCACAGGAAGTATTCCTACTATATGGGGAGGATAATCTTCCTTCGAATGCCTTGCCGCGATGAGCCGGAGCCACCAAACCAAACATCCGAAAGAGATTACCAGCAGCAGCATCATGTCACGGACAGTTATTACTATTCCGTACTATGTGGCTGTCTAGTAGTACCAGTTTCGTTTTTTTTTGGTTTGGCTATTTTTGCACCGCAAGCAGAGATGAACTATGATCATCACTTCTTCTACAGGAGTAAGCTGATGTGATGATGTAGCTGCAACTTTCGCTGGGGAAGCCAAATGAAGCTTCTGCAACCAGAAGAGAGCCGCATGGTGCTTCCTCTTCTAATCCCTGAGCTGTTGATGGCCCATTTCGTCGTCCGAGCTGTGATGAGATGTGAGAAAACTGAAACGGAGCAACTTTATTTGCTATCAACTCGAAAACAGCCAGCAGAGCCATCTCCTTCACTATGAAAGCTTCCGGCGCGTTATTGGAGTCATTTGCTGCTTCAATTTTTTTTTAATTCCCGTGGGATCTTAGTTAGGGTTTTTAACAGGGCCAGATTTGGAAGACCCTTAAGAGCAAAATAAGTTATGGGCTTTGGTGTTTCTTTGAGTCGAGAATAAACAGTAGCAAATTCAAATCTTAATATTCAATGTTCTAAAAGGTTATCATTTGAAAGCATATACAAACAGAAAGATAAAAAAAAGTCTACAAAAAAAGATATCTTTAAAAAAGAAAAAAAAGTCTGAAATCGTATAGAATTAATCAAATTTACAGCTACACGTTTGGGAGCGTGAGAAGGCTTGATCACGAGGGTGACTTAGCTATATCTCATTCAACCGTTAGAGTATCGAGTATAATAAAAACATTCTTACCATATTTTCAAGGCTTTGCCTAATGAGGAAAATGTACATAGACCGAAGAAATTCAATATATTCCCTCCCTTGCCAAATCTATGGCAATATACTTTTATTCAGTGAAAATGTCCTGAGAATCAATTGGACATAGTTCCAGACGACACACAAGCTTTCGAACAGAGTAAAAGTGCCTTTTTAACTTCTAGTTTCCATATATTTTGTAAACTATCTAGAAAATTCTGATTTGGACAAGCAAATTTTGAATAAAACAAACTATCTTGTGTTATATTTATCTTCTAAGAATCAAATAAAAGCTGTTTGGTGGTATGGTATTTCCATCTGGACCGCTTGCCAGTCCTATCTAGACTGACCCTTGTTTTCGTTGTTTGTTTGTTTGTTTTATTATAGAGGCTTGCTGGGTAGATTCGCCTATGGATCCTTGTTCTCGATTACGCTCGCTATCTGTTATCTCTAAACTCTTGCAGTTTACCTCGCTCGTCAGGATAGCACAGAGGGTATAACAGTGATAACTCCATTTTTTAAAATGTGCGGTGGCACTTATAGCCTTCACATGATTCCTCGAAAAAAATCACACAAGATAAGTATCATTTGATCAAAATTTTCAAGAAAGAACATGCGTTTTTGAGAAATAATGGAAAAATGTAGGGAAATTGAGGGTTAAACCAGCCATAACTCCATTTTTCGATGCGAGCGGAGGCTCTATCAGCTTTTATTCGATTCCTCGGAAAAAATCACACAAGTCAGGTCTATTTTTGTTTAAAATTTTCTGGTATAAATCAGTGTTTTTTCTTAATTGCTTACAAAAAATAGAAGAACTAGAGGTTAGAAATAGAGTTAGTTCGTAGCCCCATGCAGCATTTGAAATTATGTCCAATCGATTCTACAGAAATTTTCAGAAAAAATGTTCTCATAGATTTGGTTCGTGTAGGAGGGAAGATATCCAATTTCTTTGCGGTTTATCCCTTTTTCCCCCATTTTGCGTTGATAGAAACTCAACTTCATTTTTTCAGAAAAAGTTTTCTTAAATGACCGTTGTGATTCCAATTTATTACAAGGGTCAAAAAAAAATTTTTTGTTTCTCGATAATTGCTTAGCGTATGATTACTTATATTCATCCAAAAACTAATATTTATACAATAATTGCTTGGAAAAAAAGACTCAGCAGATTGATTTTATCTCAATAATAAAAATTATCAACTTTAAGTATGCTCTGGCTATAAGATTGCAGACAAACTTAAAAAATTCTCTCACAATATTTACGGACTGTGAAACAAAAAGAAATACACAAAAAAAAGTAAATGCAGTTTTTATCTTTCGATTTTTTATGGTTTTAAGGAAAGGTTAATGAATAAAATTCCAAAATTCTTTAAATAAAGGATCATAGCTTTGAAAACATTTTTTTAAAATTTAGTCCCAACAAAATGCATTTTATCTATCTGTCGGATCAAGTATCGTTCTAAACATTAAAGCAGCATATAAACTTGAGATTTCATACTGTCAGAAAATGTAAGAAACGGAGAGTTGCTAAATTTTTAAATGAAAACATGAATCTAGAATCAAGTCTCTAGTCTCTTAAATATATGCTCTATTTTATTTAAATACATGCTATTGATTTTCTGCAATCGCTTTAAGTTATGCAAATGAATTTTGTAAAAAAATATAAGTCTTTTTTACTAATGTTGGAGGTTTAGAACAAGTTGCTATGGAACCTGGTCTCCAATCTCACATTCTCAAAATAAAACTATATTCTGTAAATTGATAATTAAAATAGAAATCCTAATTTAAATTTGAATTTGAAGTAACTTCACATTCAGATTTGGAAATCTAAATTTTTTATATCAGATGCATAATAAAGGTTGAATTTTTAAATAAGGAATAAAAAAAGTATAAAAAGATTGGGAATTTCAAACTATATTCATAAACCCAAAAATGTACGAAGTTTATTTTTAAGACTTCACTTTTTTCAGAGGTTCAAGCCCTGTTGTGCAAGGTCAAAGAGCTTATTTCGAATTATATGAGGATGCTGGCTAGAAATCTGTTTTTTTTTCATCAACTCGTGTTTTCGGGATGATATTTCAAACATCAACGCGGCTTTTATTAGATTGGTGCCATTAAGTGAAAAAATGACTTTCTGAAAGTTTCAGCAATATTGGTAGAAGCACGAGCTGGCACAATCGACTACAAATTCGTTTGGAGATTCTGGGCACAATTTATGATAAATCAACATGATTTTACTCATTTTAGAACATAAATATGCTCAGAATTGCAGAAATAATAATTCAAACAATGAGGAGCAACTTTGAAGAAAATTGTAATGCGACACGAATTTACTGTGGATAGATGTTCGCAGTTGAAAGTTTTTTTTTTTTTGCATTTCGTTGATATTTCGGGTACGGTAAAGAAGTTCATTACACAAGATTACAAAATTTAAAAATAAATCGTAAATTTATTGATTGATTCATGTTTCTAATATCAAATTGGGCACTGAATTCAAAAGGGTTTCAATTATGCTCAAATATGACAATTTGACAAAAAAAAAAGTATTTTTACATAAATCTAAATATTTCGAGCTATTGAAATCAGTTTCCCTCATACTGATAGTAATTTTCCCAGCAAACATTTAAGAGGGTATATCGCAGGAACAACAGAATTAATCAATCGAATATACCAGATGAAAAGATTGTATAAAACTTACCAAAATAGCATATAGCTATAAAAGTGGAGGCGATATATCTACCATGACAAGATTTTAACGATTCGATTTCCCCACAAAAAGCAAAATATACGATTTGAAGTAATTTGAATAAAACGAAAAAAAAAATTCCCCGACCGAGATTTGAACCCCAGCCTCCGAGTTGTCTGCCTGGTATCTTACCACGGTGCCAAATCATCAGTTGAAGTGATTCGCGCTATAGCTCTATATGTAAGATTTTCTGTTCACGAACCGGGCAAAGGAAGAAAGAAGGAAGGATCGCCCATTTATCGTAAATCAGTTTACTCAAATCGTAAATGTCGATTGAGCGTATTCTCAACTATTTGGAGACATATTTACGAATTGACTAAACTGCTATCCGATTCAACTTTTTTTTGGCAAAGCTTGTTGTCAATGAATGATAGAAAATCACTCAATACCAACTTGTTTACGATGGTTATTGAAAATGTCTAAATATTCGATTTGGATTATCATTTCTATTACGATTTCATGTTAGCTGGGTTATTTATTTACAAAGTATTTTGTCTCATGACATAACTTGACGAACATAATTCCTGAAATTCACTCGGTCCATGGCAACCGTTCTCCAATTCCTCGGGAACCCCACGTTCGCTAGATCACGCTCCACTTGGTCTAACCACCTCGCTCGTTGCGCCCCCGCTCGTCTTGTTCCTACCGGATTCGTAGCGAACACCTGTTTTCCAGAACAGTCGTCCGTCATTCTCGCAACATGTCCAGCCCAGCGTAAAGCTTAGTTCTTTTAGAAATGGGACACTTTCTTTTGCTAATAGCTCGTTTTCTAGTAATCGGAAATTCAAAATTTTGATAGCATTTTGTTGCCTGTAAAAAGTACTAGAAGACCTATTTTTTTCAAAATTTAAAATTTACGCGTTTTTGAGATATTTACGATGCAAGAGAAAAAGGAAAAAAATAATTTTGCACAGTTTCATTCAAAATCCATCATTATCAAATTGATAGCTGACAAAACCGTTGATTATTCGAAGAACTATTGTGTGTGAGTGCTGGAAAAGTATGCAAATATTGTCAAAAATGTCCATCAAGCTCAAATCAAGCATTGGGGTGAAGCATATGATCGGCAACTTCGGCTAAGGGTCATCAGGGAAGTCAAGTCTCATACCAGCATTTTGAATTTTCAATAAGCGAAAAACTAAGGGCAGATCGCTGAAATTTCCCAAATTTTGATTTTCCGATACGCTGAAAATGTTGCCTGGTATTGAGTCATTCAAACCTAACCACAAACAACAATTTCATGCTAATTCCACAGCTCGTAAGCTGTATAGCCGGATCCAAGGCTATGGGACAGATGATTTGTGATGACCGAAAAAACTTATGAAATACACTATTTTAAAGAAATTCCAGAGTTTGAATCCTATACCATGTCTGCTCGTGGCAAGGTCCCGTGTTTATTAAAGTATGTATTTGCTGGTTATTTTGTATAAACTATAATGATTTGCCAAAATTCTGCTCCTATGAAAAAAACAACAAATTTCAAAACGTAAACTATGGTTTTCGCTGCTTTCAAAAGCCTAAAATGAGTAATCTTTTATGTATCCTTCGCAACCTACGATGTATACTAACCGATTATTCTTTAAGTTCAATCTCATGATGGTTTCACTTCGTTATTGCCAGATTTTGCCAGCAGAAATTCCATTAAAAACGCTCATAAACTGGCTAAAAAATTATCAAATTTGTTAATTTCGAAACAGCTGGATCCACTAAATTGCCCTCAGTTTCTTTAAAAAAATAAATATTGGTCCGAAAAGTAGCAGAAATTGAAGGAGGAGGATGTAGCCACCTAAAATACAGATTAGACGAAGTATAAGTTTGAAAAACTGATCAATATAATGACTGAAAAAAGTGTGCGCTGGCCGATGAGAGGTATCAAGAGTAAAGTAGAATTTATTCTTACAAAAAAACGATAAATAATTTTTTTCGAGTTTTTTCATGAATTATCATAAGATTATCTTCATTTACTTCATAGAAAGTATTTAGATCAAACGAAAGGTTTTTGAGATACACGGATTCGTAACTGTCCCATTTCTAAAAGAACTAAGCTTTATCCGTCCAGTTTTCACCACCTTCTGGATACTGGGTTCGCCGTAGAGTCGCGCGAGCTGTTGGTTCATCCTTCGCCTCCACACTCCGTTCTCCTGTACGCCACCAAAGATGGTTCTTAACACTCGTCGCTCGAATACCCCGAGTGTACGCAGGTCCTCCTCGAGCAATATCCATGTTTCGTGCCCGTAGAGAACAACCGGTCTAATGAGCGTCATATACAGGTTACACTTCGTGCGAGGGCTAAGTCTTCTCGACCGCAGTTGCATGTGGAGTCCATAGTAGGTACGACTTTCGCTGATAACTCGTCTCCGGATCTCACGGCTGGTGTCATTGTCTGCGGTCACGCACCAGTGAGCCGAGATAGACAAAGTCTTCGACTATCTCCAGCTCGTCACCGTCGATCATGACCTTGTTATTACTGGACAAGCGGGTTCGGTCGGTCTCGGATCCGCATCCCAGCATGTACTTCGTCTTGGACGTATTAATCATCAACCCAATCCTTCCTGCTTCGCGTTTCAGTTTGCGGTTGATCTCCTCCACCGCCGCAGATGATCTGCCGACTATATCAATGTAATCGGCAAAGCAGATAAGTTGACTGGATCTGTTGAAAATCGTGCCCCGCATTTCGCCCACCGCTCGTCGAATAACACCTTCTTTGAACCCCACGTTGAACATCATGCAGGATAGACCACCACCTTGTCGAAGCCCCCTGCGCGATTCGAATGAACTCGACAATTCACCCGAGATCCGCACACAGCACTGCGTTCCATGCATCGTCGCCTTGATCAGTCTGATCAGCTTCCCGGAAAAGCCGTTCTCGTCCATGATTTTCCATAGCTCGTTACGGTCGATCGTGGCGTATACGGCTTTGAAGTCGATGAATAGATGGTGCGTAAAGACTTGGTGTTCCCGGCATTTTTGGAGGATTTGCCGTAATGTGAATATCTGGCCCGTCGTTGACTGTCCCTCCATGAAGCCGGCCTGATGACTTCCCACGAATCGGTTTGCTTGTGGCGTTAGGCGGCGGAGTAGGATTCGGGACAACACTTTGTAGGCGGCATTAAGGACAGTGATCGCTCGGTAGTTCTCACAGTCTAATTTGTCGCCCTTCTTGTAGATGGGGCATATTACCCCCTCCTTCCACTCTTCCGGTAGCTGTTCTATGTCCCAGATCCGGATTATCAACCGGGGTGGGCAATCGGCCAACCTGTCCGGGCCCATTTTGATGAGTTCAGCTGCGATGCCATCCTTCCCAGCCGACTTGTTTCTGTTCAGCTGGCGAATGGCTTCCTTAACTTCACTCATCGTTGGGAGTGGCTTCTCTACGTCGTTGGCTACGCCGGCGATGTACCTTCCCTCACCGTTTTGATCTCCTGCATGTGCGTCACAGGTGTTCATCGAAGTGCTGCTTCCATCTTTTGATCACCTCACGAATGTCCGTCAGGATGCCCCCGTCCTTATCCCGGCACATTTCGGCTTCCGGCACGAAGCCTTTACGGGATGCTTTGAGTTTCTGATAGAACTTTCGTGTTTCTTGGGAACGATGCAGCTGCTCCAGCTCCTTGAGCTCCTCCTCCTCCAGGCGGCATTTTTTCTCCTGGAAAATTCGGACTCGCTGCCTCTTCCGCTGTCGGTGATTTTCCACATTTCGACGGGTGCCTCTTTGCACTACTGCCGCCCGCGCGGCATTCTCTTCGTCCATCACCCTCCTACACTCCTCGTCGAACAAGTCGTTCCGTCGAGTTCGCTCCACGTAACCGATGACGTTCTCCGCAGCACTGTTGATGGCTGTCTTGATGGTATCCCAACAGTCCTCGAGAGGGGCTTCGTCAAGCTCGCCCTCTGCCGGCAGCGCTGCTTCGACCGATTGCGCGTAGTCTGCCGCGAACTCAGGTTGCTTCAATCGTGCGATATTCAACCGAGGCGGGCGCCGGTTTCGTATGTTGTTCACTACGGAGAGTATTGGGCGCATCTTCACCGAGTCGATACTCACAAAAAACGGCATTTTTTCGGTTAGAAAGCATTAATTATAATAAGCAGAACTAACTAAATAAACACTATTTTAGTCACTGAAGAAGATCCAATAAGTATCGAAACGTTGGAAATGTAAATCAATACGTCGTTTTTGCTAAAAACAAGACTGCAAGCCGAAAAAACTCCCCGAAAAAAGAAAAGAAAAAAAAATACCATTGAAAATATATGTACATGATCAAAGCAATGAACCCGTTCTGGCTCATAATCCCTTTTTCATTTTTGAATAATTTTTTTTTTATCAACTTCTAGCCATCAACCTTATAATCAAACGTGTCAGTTTCAACTTGTTGCTAACCGGTTGGTCGTTCGGTGTTTTTTGTTAAACGATACATGTAAAATAACAGCAAATTTACTGTAATAAGGAAACGCATGGTGTTTTTCAGCGCTGCGTTATAATAAAGCATGTTTTACAAAACATTTGACAGAATTTAACATGAAATCAAATGTTACATGAATTGTAAAGCTCAAACTTTTTTTTCTGTGGATAGAGTACACAGTTTGAAATAACCTTTTACTATTACATGTTTAAATCTGCGAATAATTGGAACAAGTTATTTCTACTACATTTATATCATTTAAGATGAGATGTAAATTCCTCAAAAAAATGCGATTGCAAACATACATGATCAAAACCATGAGCCCGTTCTTGCTTATTACTCCTTTTTAGTTTTTGAATCATTTTTTTTATCATCTTCTAACCATAAGCCGTATAACTAAGAATGATAATAGTTTAAAAGATATTCATAACGTTTATGTTTGCTCGGAATCCACGAGCTCCAGATTTGAAAAAGCATTTTCTTGGCGCATCAATTCGAAATTGCGAACTTGTAAATAGAAAAAAGCTTTTTTGTGCTGAGATTTACAACATAAAATGAATATTGTGGACCTTTTTCGCAATATTTTATTTAAGTCAAGTTTTTTTGTGCCATTCATTTTTGATTGTTAGGTTTCATATCAACCTTATCGATTGGAGTAATTCTTATATTAAAAAATAGGATAAGGGACAAGAGGTGATGTAGCTTAGAACAAAATATCATTTCAATTCAAAAAAATCAATAACATCGATTGAAAAATGTTCCTTAGACTTCTATCTCTTTTCTGAAAAATTACGAAATTAATCGCATGGCAGATCTGATTATCCCACCATGGAACCAAAGTTCGAATCGTGTGATTAAAAGTACGACCATTCAAAAATCCACATTTCTACATGAAATCATGTAATCCTAAGAATAGGTGAACAAATTATGCAATTGTTGTATCACTTATTGTCCAAACCGGGATTTGTATAATCCTGTGCGTAATACGTAGTCCATCGATTCATTTTTTATTTCAAAAATAATTTTAAAAACTTCAAAATGGTTAAAAAAAATTTGCACTTTTTGCATTCATTATCTGTTGCAAATAGCTATAAGAATCAAAGCGTCAAATTTGTAAAGATTGTAGTGACGAAAAATTACACCAAACAGCTGCTTCCCGAACTAGGACTTGGCCTGGGAACTCTGAGATTCATCGAAAAGCGGTCGTTTGATCAACTCAGAAGCAACACCACAAAACTACCCAGTGCCAGTCAGCAGCCGCAGCAGCCAGCCAATGGCAGACCGTAGCTTAGCACAAATGATGATAGCAATCCAGAAGGCATTCCCCAATGATGGAGGCAACGCGCCGCGAAGGCTCCCCGGCTCGTTCCTGAGATAGATCGTAATGATGTGATAAAGCGATTTGTCATTGTCACACCAGATAAGCTTTTTCACACAGCCAACAACGGCAGCAACAGAAGCAGCGAAGTTTCTTGCCGAGGAAATGTGAAAGAGATGGGGTGGGACCCGGAACAATCCCACGGGAAATTCATCTACCAAAACGAGGGAGAAACTAGCTAGCTTGGATAGGAAGAGGCAGGATTCGAGACGAGACTATACGCGTGCTGGAACGAGATTGAGCGGGATAATTCGCACCGCCACTTGACAGAGTGGCTCTCAACCACTGCTGGGTATAGATAAAAACGAATGAAAAGCTCGCGCCATGGCTGTTGTTGTTGATTTACTTTTCCAGTACTTTCGGGAAAGTGATATGCATTCGCAAAGCTCAGTGCGGTTTGGCGGGAATGCGAAAGCAAACAAAAAACGAAGAGGAAACACCCCGGTGCGTTTGAGTGTAAATCTGGCGAAGAGAAAGATCGACCCGCTGGGAGATAAATCGTATGAATCCAAAAATACCAGGATAATTTCCGTTCCGAGATGATGGATGTCTGCGCTGAGAAGCTGGGGCGTGTATTGAATGAGCTCGGGTGAAGGAATAGAAGCTTTTTGTTTTCTTGGAGTAATACCGCGGGCAAGATGTATGTTTATTTATTTAAAGGTTTTTTCGGGAAATAGAATTCAGCTGTTGTTTTTTCGAATGGCGAATACAAACCCACAATATTTTGGATAATTTACACCAATAATAAATTTGAAGCTATGTGAAGCTATTGAATAGCAAAATTTGAACTGTTAAAAAAACAATTCGAAGGTCTAATTGAATTCTCGAGAAAAAAGAAAATTTGAATGTTAACGTTTTTTATTTCGAGTAAAAAAACGTAAGATATAAAAATTAAATTGATTTGTAGAAATAAAATCAGATATATTTTTTAAAATTTATTTTCAACTGATTAAGTAAATTCAAAGCAAGTTATTGTAAATGTCGAAGAAGTGCTGGTGATTAAGTGTAGACTGGAGCGGACCTTACCTTTGAACCCAAAAACAGCCTCGAACGCAGCCAACCAACATTTGCGCACTAAGATATTGGCACACAGCACCAGATGGCAGCACTTGTCACGCCTGAAGAGTCAGGGTTGCCTGCAGATCATGGAGGCTGAGTTGCTGAGGGGAATACCGGAGAAAAGGATAGAGGGGCAAAAAGGGTTAACGGCTGGGTACGGAACGCCATTGACCTCCAGCAAAATGGTCATTATTAAGTTGTATCGCTGAGCGCGTACTACGGCAAGCCGAAACGTCCGAGTAAGATTCGTTCTGCATTGTAGAAACAGTGCCAAACCCGTCAAAGAAACCAGACGTAAACTACTGTCAACTACGGGACAGAGAACAACAAGCTCGTTTGTGAAAGGGATCTACCAGATAACCCAAGATCCGGAACACCATTCGTGTGCCCGACTCACCTGCCCGAGCTCACCTGAACGCCGATCACAGCGTCCATCCAGAACGTGGACGGCCCGCTGACTCCTACTTGAGGGCGTCGTGACTTACCACCACGAAGTTATCGACGTGCCGCATACCACCCATCAGCGCCGTGTGACTCCGCTGAAACTCACCAAGGGCCGGATACAGGGAATTGCGACCTCAGGCCGCAAACTACTTCTGGCTAACCGAACTCACCCTAGCAATTTGGTAGTTTCGCCGCGCAAATAGGAGGTCGTAACATTTCCGATTCCGAACGAGGAGGAGGTGTACGCAAGAAGAGAGGCCCGAAAGCAGACACGTGAGGTAGGAAACTTAGTGTCGAAAAGTGCCTTTTTGTACCATTGAGGAAGGGGAATAAAGTGGGCGAGCAAAGCTCGAAACATAATTATCTAGCGTTTCCTTGAAGTTCTTTGAATTCGAAAAGCCGACCCTAAGGCAAGAATTTGGGGAGTCTTAACAGTGCTGGGTAGTGACTCAACCACAGGTTACAATTGTTCGCCATCTGGATGCACTGCAGGTTGACGATGATTATCTCATTTGAATCCCGCGCGGAAGCAAAATCATTAAAAAATTTACCAACATGGCGAACTTTCTAAAGGGTGACACGGTCAAAATTTGATCAAGGGAAAACGCGTGTAAATCGGTGAAATCGGTTATTTAAAAATCAAATTAAATTTCTTTTTCAAGTTTAATTAGTTTAAAATTCAGGAAAAATATTCAGTTAGGCTTCCGCTTTTCCAAATCCAAATTGCCGGGCCTTACGCTTAACCCCTGCCATCAGATTTTGTACAGCCACCTTGTCCACCTTCTTCGCCGCAGAAAGCCAGTTTGCCTTGAACTGCTGCTCGTCCTAAACAGTTTTTTTTGGTCTTCTTTAGGTTCCGCTAGACAATAGCCCAGTATTTCTCAATTGGGCGGAGCTCTGCCGTGTTGGGAGGGTTCTTGTCCTTGGGAACCACCTGCACGTTGTTGACAGCGTACCACTCCATGGCCTTTTAACCGTAATGGCAAGATGCCAAATACGGCCAAAACAGTACGGAACAACCGTGTTTCTTCAGGAATGGCAGCAGACGTTTATTCAAACACTCTTTCACGTAAATTTCTTGGTTGACAGTCCCGGAAGCTATGAAAATGCTGCTTTTCAAGCCACAGGTACAAATGGCTTACCAAACCAGATATTTATTCGCGAGCTTTGACAGTTTCATGTGCTTGATAATATCTGCTACCTTTCCGCTGCCTTTTGCCGTATAAAACTCCTGTCCCGGAAGCTTCTTGTAGTCGGCTTTGACGTAGGTTTCGTCGTCCATTACCACGCAGTAAAACTTCGTCAGCATCGTCGTATACAGCCTCCGGGATCGCGCTTTGGCCGTCGTATTTTGTTTATCATCGCGATTTGGAGTCACTACCTTCTAGTAAGTCGATAGTCCGGCTCGGTTTTTGGCTCGATGCACGGTTGTAGACGATACACCCAGCTTATTTGCGGCATCTCGGAGAGAGAGGTTATGGTTTCGCTTGAAACTACCGGCAACTCTCTTTGTCGTCTCAGCAGCTTCTGGTTTTTGATTTTCCCCTGATCCAGACTTCCTGGCTGTCGACAAACGTTCCCCAAACACTTAATTAAGTTTGTAACGGTTGATTTTGCAACTTTTAGCGATTTTTCCAGCTTTGCGAGCGAGTAGCTCGGATTTTCGAGATGCGCGAGCAAAATTTTGATACGCTGCTCTTCTTCCTTGGACGGCATTAGGAAAACTGAAGAATGAATTCCAAAATAAACAAAGAAGCAACATTCTACACACACACACCTTCAAAATGTAGGGTGTTCAGGTTTTTTAAATGCAAAATTGAAAGACATACGTCTAGTTGATATTGACCAAATTTCAACCGTGTCACCCATTATCATATACGATTTTAACTAACTTCAGACGATCTTTTTACGATCTTTTTACTATGTAGTTGAAAATTTAATTCGCAATACCATTAAAAACGATTCCATGTGCGTTGAGGAGCGCTCAGTTCTATTCGTCTAATAAAATTTCATAACCTTTAGATGTCCCTACTAAAAAGATATCAACTTTCACCGATAAAGGCGATAGATTAAGTTACATAATTTTTTATAATTTATAATTCTTGGGTTTCAAGAATATAATTTTTTGACCATGTTTATTTTTTCTAACTAAGCGCGAACGATTTCTTAAAGAATTATATACGATTCAAAATGTACTGATGGGTTTCAAAGAAAACAATATTTTTCAAGTGTTTTTCTACTTCATTTTTGTTGAATAATTTCTATATTTTGACTAAAATTATCCGGGTTTTTGGTTGGACTTTATAACTGGCAAGGATACATGCAGGAAAAATTCTGGAAACCGCTTTATAGAGTTAGAAATTTAAAGCCAAAAAAGTTAATTTGAACTTTTAGGCCTCAAACTACGAAAACTAATATAGTCAAGAAGTTTTCGGATAAAAGTATTCAAAAGATGTTCAAACACTCAAAGACCAGTATTATGGGTTCTTTACTTGTTTCGAATTTCGATAATCTTAAAAAAAAGAATGATGGAATTCTGACTAGAGATTTTGACACCAGCATTTTTTTCAAGGTATTTAGTGAATATTCGGAGTAGCAAAAAAAAAACTTAACATGAACTTCTCGATTTTTTACGGGTTTTTCAGATTTGTTGTTATTCGAGATCCTGGTTCAACTTTTAAAACGCTTTTTTAAACAATTTCAAAATGAGACAAACCTTCTTGACGGTTTTCAATAGGAAGTTTATTAATATTCACGAAATAGAAGTTTATTCAACAAATTATAAAAATTGTTTTTTTTTTGCACACGTCGTTAATTTACCAACGAGTCTTCCAGAGTTAGAAAATTACGTTGAGTGCTGAAAAAATAAAATTGTGTAAACAAGTTGTATAAATTTTTTTCATATAATTTTCAAAATGCTTAAGAAACAGTTTGTTGTTTTTTCTTAAAATTTAAAACAGTGTCGAGTAACACTTTTAGGCATCTTTTTTAAAAACACATCAAAAAGAACTTCTTTTTGACACTGTTTTTTTTTTTTGGTTGAAAAGGCAGACCTTTATGCAAACAAAGTAAGTTTATAAAAACAGATATTTAAGTGTGTTGTTGTAAGTAAATGCCTTATCAACATATTACCGAATTCAATCAAACCCTTTTGAAGATAAAAAAAAATCAAACCCATGGATTCGGCGAATTTTCTGCGGAGATTTGAATTACTTTAGGACCAATTTTTAGAGTTGAGAATAGTTATCTGATAAAGCAACGAAGAATACGTAGCAAGTTCTTTAATGTTTCCATACAAAAACTGCTTAAAGTACAATTTTGCCTCAGTGTAAAGAACAAATGCCAAGTTTTGAGCAAAATTTTTACACCAGTCATTAAAGAATAGAAAATCCCCACGGTCATAAATTCCCGGGAGTTAAAAAATTCAGGAATTCCCGAGTCCAGGGAAACGATTAAAAAATCTTGGGTATTCCCGAAGCCAATAAAAAGTCCTAAATTACTACAAATTCACGACCTTAAATGGAAAATGTATCAGATTGAACGAGGAAAATGATAATTTTACCTCGATAGCTTAGTCTTGAATATAATTTGCAGTACCTAATTCTATCTAATATTTAAGAATACCATTTCGATAAGGATTTGTTCACAGTAGATGGTTAAATTAAAATCTACATGTTGATATCTTCGTTTTCAATTTTTCCCGATATCCCGGGAATTCCCGGGAAAAAGATAGTCAGATTTCTCGCTTCCCGGGTATGCTAAAATGGCCGGGAAATGGACACTCTAATCAAGTTGATACTTCCTTATTCTTCAAATGGTCCGGGAAATTAAATTTTTCAATAGCGAATGCTTTTGACAAAATCCGAGGTAGGGTAAATGATCTTGAGCGGAACTAGCCAAAATCTGATCTTGAGCGGAACCATTTATTTTTCCTAACATCTAGGCAATGATTGTTTATTAATCTTACCAATTTGTTGAAAAAACACTTTTTCAAGATCATATCGTACAAGTATTGACATTTTTGCTAAAATTTATTAACTGAAATAATGTTATTAGAAGATTTAGAAACATACGCATTTCTGCTGCAATTTTCAACAATCTACGGTGACTTTGAACGTCAATTTATGTCACCCTTGACCGTTGTTAACTGATTCTCAATGAATAAAATGGTAGAAAAATTCATAAAAAAGCATTATTCGGGTTTTTGTTACAAGTTTTCCATCAGAATATCAATTAATAGCATAGTTTTGAAAAGTAAAATATGATCTTGAGTGGAACCATCTTTGATCTTGAGCGGAACTACTAGCTTCCGAAATAAACCGCTAGGTGCGCTGCCTTATGCCTAATGTCTCACACGCAGTTTTTTACCCCTGAATGTATGTAGCAACTTTGTATGTTTCTTATTATATCAGCTTTAGGGAAAAAAGATGTAAAATTAAGTTCGAATAGAAAAAAACTAATTAATTGGTGTCACAGCTGCAGCGTACTAAACTAGGCACACAAAAAGTTTAATTTTTGGGGTACAAGAAATGTGTTTTTGAATTTTTCTTTCAGAGAGACGACGAGAAGGAGGAGAAAGGCTTTCATACATATTTTTGGCATAATTCGAGAACTAATGGAGCCAATAAAGTTAAGTCATTATTTCAGAATAAGAACAATCTTCATTGCCATTACAATTCGTACTTCATGAAGTATTTTTCATTTAAAGAGATTGTTTTAGATGTTGACATTTCAATTGAAAACGATAAACTATCAAATAAACATAAATTCACATTGTTTTTCACACACATTCCTTCAGTTTCACAAAGTGTAGCAAAGCACACCGGGTTAGCTATTTTATAATACTCCACGATTCAATTGGTGGCCTGGTATTGGAAACCTATCCGATTCCCTTGTGCTAAATAATTAATGTTTCCATAAATTTTGAATATAAATAAATATTAACGTGATTCATAGGAAACTGGAGTTTATTATAAACTTTATTCTATGAATAAGTTGCTTAGAGCAAGGTTGCCAAAATCAGAGTAGAATCTGTTATTTCACAGAATTTTGAGGAAACTTTTATCACAGCATCTGTTTCACAGAACACGATATTTTGAAATATTTACAGGTTTTACAGATTTTTCATAATTTCTAATGGATTTCCATAATTATAATTTTTTTTGGTCAATATAAAATTAAGGTTTCTGACTTTGAATTAGAAAAGTATGCAAAAATTTTCAACGTTAACTGATATTTCCCAACTAAATTATAGATGAAAAAGTATGAAAAGATTTTCAACGTTAACTTCCCTACTAAAATATAAAAATGACCCAATTTATCATGAATTTCCAATAAAATTAAAGGAATGAAGGGATTATGGAATAAAAAAAATCAGTTTTTTTCTCAAAACGTTGATTTAGAGCAATGTACAGTTTTTTTTTGCGAAATCTGTTATTTAAGGCATCTTCTTTTGTATTACTTACTTAGTTATTATTATTATTATAAGTTGTTCGGGCAGTATGATCCTAAAAACACACATTCAAAAAATCAATCAAACATACTAACGAATTTAATTTGTTTTGATTAAAAAAAAACTAAAACTTGATTTTAGAGAATCGATTATTTCAAAATAGGATACAGTGAATCGAAGTGAAAATTGGACTTTTTTAAGCAAGAAATACATTTGAACGGATATTTTTAGAACAGCTTTGGAACGCTAAGTTTCATTTTTTTAACGTAAAAACATTAATTTTTTAACTTTAAAATCTTCAAAGATAAAATTTAATTGAAGTTTTCACAGTTACACAAGTATAAGGAATAAGAGCTATTAAAGATGTTGACAGAAGAAAATGGTTCCGCTCAAGATCATATTTTAGTTCCGCTCAAGATCAGCGTGGTTCCGCTCAAGATCAGAATTCTTACTTCAGTAAAACAGCTCTAGAGTTATTAGGTTTTACTCTAAAATATTCTAAAAATCATCATTAGAAAGCAGAAACCAAGATCTATCCGCTGATCTGAAAATTTTTTTTGTTCGGATATAACCCATAGCCATACCGCTTGATCAACTGTAGCGAGTTGCGTCGAATTGAGCCAATTAGTTCCGCTCAAGATCATTTACCCTATACATAACCGGGAGCAGATGTTGTGTAACTAAATCTAGTTTTCATAGATTTTTAATGTTTGTTTCAACCACAATGTGATAATTGAAATATTTTTTTACACTGCAAAGGAGAAAGCGGTTGGCATCTGGTTTTTATAATATAAAATTTCGAGTTCAAATCCTTGCTGCAGTTCTTGGCGTCGATGATAGCCTTCTAGTCTTCTAAGCCAACGGTCATTAGTTGATGGTTAGGATAGCATTTTTGAGATGCTAGCCATCATATCCTCGAAAGATGTACGCTTAGAGTTAAGTAAAAGGAATCTGTTCGATGAAACAGCAAGTTTTATTGAGATTCTGCCTATGTTTATATTCGTTTAGAAAAAATCCTTGCTTGAGAACTTTCTTAACCATATTTGACCATTTTCGAAAGCATCAACTTTACTTCCTTTTATTATCATCTGAATTTTTTTATCAGTAAACTTTTCTTAGAAAAATACGATATTCTTTAAAAAAATCAGGATTAGTCCTTTCAAATACAAAACACTCCAAGTAATAAAACTATAACACTGTCTCTTCAAAATCCCATCTGAAACGTACCTCAGAGCCCTGAGATCGTCACCTTTACCTTGTACGGCTGTGTTGTCTTTCACTCTCGTGATAATTTCACCCTTCGATGATTTACATCGTGCCAAAGCCGGAACACCTTTCACCCATGTTTTTTCTGCTTCTTCTTCTTCCGGGCAGCAGCTGCCAGTGTCGGAAAACCAATTTCTGACCGAAAGGATTTTCTCGGAATCCTACATCGGGAGTTCTGTTCCCCAGTCAGTCAGTTGGTAAGGACCATTTGGCCATTGCTGCGAACGTCATGCGAGTGTGTTTGGGTTTCTTTATTTTTTGTTGTTCCAATGCTTCCTCCACTTGGAAAGGGTGGAGGAAAGTGGTAAGCGGGAAGAAAACAAGACACAAAAATTTATGAGCTGTCACTCTTATCTGGCACACGAGCTGACCTGGAATAACCCATTTTCGCCCGGGTTTTTGCGAGATGAAGGTTCCCTCCAAAGCCATCCAACCCACTGCGCTGTTGCTGCTGTTATCTTTGGAGATGAAACGACAATGCGAAAAGTTTATCTCGATTTCGCCCTTTCCCTTGGAATTGTATTGGAAGGTGGGGATGAAAGGGCTTCGAATGGTGAATGTTAAGAGAAGGATTGAGCTAACAGCTGGTGCTACGGAATGAAACTGTGTCCTAGAACAACTAAGCTGATGGTTGAAGAAAAATCGTCCTTTGATTGAGTAAGTGAAATAGAACGCTTTCTCGATCGTATGATATAAGAACCGTGAACCAAGGCAATCAATATCAATTTGGGTCCAGATGGATTGACTTTAGGCTTGACGTCAGTAGAAAATAATTTAGTTGTACTCTATCAGAACCAAAGTTCGCTCGAATAGTTGTATTCAGAAAATGGTCAAATACCTACCATATATATTTACTGTTTGGTTATACGAATGTTCCAGTAATTTAAAAATCAAATGCTCTCTAACGTTTCTTAAATTATTTTCAACAGCATTGAACATTATTTTTTTACTGCGAAAAACTTGATAGGTCTAGCACTAGACTTGTTGGGTCTAATTCGAAAAATAGCTTTAAAAATTTTAAAGTATAAAATTCAAGAAAAATATTCAGTAAGGCTTCCGCTTTTCCAAATCCGAATTACCGGGCCTTACGCTTAACCCCTGCCATCAGGTTTTGTACAGCCACCTTGTCCACCTTCTTCGCCGCAAAAAGCCAGTTTGCCTTGAACTGCTGCTCGTCCTTAGCAGTTTTTTTGGTCTTCTTTAGGTTCCACTTGACAATAGCCCAGAATTTCTCAATTGGGCGGAGCTCTGGCGTGTTGGGAGGGTTCTTGTCCTTGGGAACACCCTGCACGTTGTTGGCGGCGTACCACACCATGGCCTTTTTGCCGTTACGGCAAGATGCCAAATCCGGCCAAAACAGTGCGGAACAACCGTGTTTCTTCAGGAAAGGCAGCAGACGTTTATTCAAACACTCTTTTACGTAAATTTCTTGGTTGACAGTCCCGGAAGCTATGAAAATGCTGCTTTTCAAGCCACAGGTACAGATGGCTTGCCAAACCAGATATTTCTTCGCGAACTTTGACAGTTTTATGTGCTTGAAAATTTCTGCTACCTTTCCCCTTCCTTTTGCTGTATAAAACTCCTGTCCCGGAAGCTGCTTGTAGTCGGCTTTGACGCAGGTTTCGTCGTCCATTACCACGCAGTCAAACTTCGTCAGCATCGTCGTGTACAGCCTCTGGGATCGCGCTTTGGCCCTCGTATTTTGTTCTACCTTCTTGTAAGTCGATAGTCCGGCTCGTTTTTTTGCTCGATGCACGGTTGTAGACGATACATTCCAGCTTATTTGCGGCATCTCGGAGAGAGAGGTTAGGGTTTCGCTTGAAACTACCGGAAACTCTCTTTGTCGTCTCAGCGGCTTCCGGTTTTCGATTTCCCCCCGATCCAGACCTCCTGGCTGTCGACAAACGTTCCCCAAACACTTTAATTACATTTGTAACGGTTGATTCGGCAACTTTTAGCGATTTTGCCAGCTTTGCGTGCGAGTAGCTCGGATTTTCGCGAGGCGCGAGCAAAATTTTGATACGCTGCTCTCCTTCCTTGGACGGCATTTTGACAACTGAAGAGTGAATTCCAAAATCAAAGTAGGAGCAACATTCTACACACACTCACACACCTTCAAAATGAGGGGTTTTCAGGTTTTTTAAATGAAAATTGAAAGAAATGCGACAAGTTGATATTGACCAAATTTTGACCGTAGCACCTTGTAATTTCAACACTGCGAACGCAGCTATATTTGACAAATTGATCGAACATAACCAACAAAACTTTAAAAGCTCTCAAAATGCACACTGTGAACAGAATGAATCTATCATCACAAACGAAAGCTCAAATTTTTCACAGTTGTTTTGTGACCGCCATAGATAACGATATCAAACCGTTTCTGTAAGAAATTAATCTATGTTTTTCAAATTCAAATTCAAACTTCATATGAAGTGTTCGTTGAAAATCTGACCCCACAGCATGTCCAAACTACCGATCGACCAACAAATCGGCAATATACTTAACCCAAGCTTCAACAAAGAACAAACACATTACTTAATTAAGTAGAAACAATAGGATAATTTATAACAAAACTGTTTTCACCTTATTTAAATAATTATAATAAAAATTGTACTTTCCCTGAAGATGGTGCCAACAAAGCACCGAAACGTTGGATAGATAAAAAACTAATGTTTGGATTAATCAGATCGCTTTGCTTATTTGAAAATCTTATTTACTTTAGGGGAGAGTGAGGATACTTGATCCCTTGGGATACTTGATTCCTTAGCTATATCTCGAAACTGGAATGTCCTACAAAGATCAAATGTTCTAGAAAAATGTGCCAAATGGAGCAAAACAACAATGCTTAAAGGTAAAAAAATTTAAACAAAATAATTGTTCGAGTAATTGAACTTTGTTTGAAAAATTTCACGAAATGTGACTTGAAGATCTTTTTTCATCACTTTAAAATATTCCATACTCGGAAAAATCATAACCAAAATATTTGTTCCAATATATCAATCGATCAAGCGTAATATGAACTTCATAATATCATATTTTTAAAGCAATGGAAAACTTTCAATTTTTTTAAGAATTTTTTTTTCTAAAATGATGATAATGGGTTCAATTGATCCCTAGAGTTAAAAACGGTATATTTTTTTTCTGAATTGATCGTGATCATTGCTGATTACGAGATTACAAATATTCATCCAATATCTATTATTCATCCAACAATTGTCTAAAGAAAAGGGCTAATATAATTAATTTTCTCTTAGTTAAAGAAAATAGCGCCTTTAAGTATGCAATATCATTTGCGTTGCGACCAAGTTAAAGAATTTTCTACTTCTGTCTGTTATAAATTGGAAATGAGAACAAACATAACCGAAATAGGTCATTGACATTCTATATTGGGGTTTTGTTTGATTTCATTTAAAAGGATAAGGGCTTTCTGAATAAAGGATCAAGTCTCCCTTAACTTCAAAAATATCGCAATTTTTTTACTCCCACGAAAATGCTCCTAGTTCATCTACGGGTTCAAGCATCGTTCTAATTTTTGGAGTTTAGAAACTTGAAGTAACACGCTGTCAGAAAATGTAAAAGGGTTCGAGTTGATCATTTTTTCCAAAAAGATATGGTGAAAATAAGAAAAGGGGATCAAGCATCCCCACTCTTCCATACTTAGCATTTTTATATTTATTCTGTATTTGAATTATTTTAAACTTTAAGTGATTGAGTAATCAAATGAAGATAAAAATAAAACACATCAAAAACTTCTTCAGATTGCAGATCATAAAATATGATGAATGATTTTTATGGAAAACTAGATAAACAATAAATGCACTAATAAACCAATGGCATAGATAACGGTGAGGCTCAGGTAACCGAAACTAGGATTTTCGTATTCAAATGCGTACATTTGTTCAGTCTGAAGCAGTTTCTTTTTCACCATCGGATTTCTTATAGAACCTTAAAAAAAGATTTATTTTCTTTCAATCATAATATTTTTGACATGATTTGAGATTATTGACATCTTAGATTTATGTCAAAAAACTGCTCTGTTTCCTTTAAGAACGATTGAAAGAAAATCACAAATATTGACGCTCTTTGGAGCCACGGCTTTAAATGTAACAGCTAATACTCCATCTCTTTCAGATTCACATGAGGTTGTTCTTGTTCAATTGCTTAACGCATCCAATGGCTGATTTTTTGAACGCAAATGCAAAAATGGAACTTTCTCTGGTCTCTGACAGCTTCAATTACTCTCTGGAGCCACGATTTTCGCACTTCATAGTTTGAAGCTACATCGATTTTTCGCGTTATTTATCATGGGTTGAGTTTTATCATTGAAAACGATTTTCAATGCTCTTGAAATGATTTTGTGGCACTGAGAACGTTTTTTTTTAAAACATTAAATGTAAATAATAAAGTTAGCAATCACACAACGCGAGCATCAAAACTTAGCCCAACCGCATAAACGGAATGCGAAAGCCATTACATCTTCTCTCGATGTGTGGATTATTCCTCGATGTTCACATTGGATCAATAAGTGCCAATTCTTCATCTGCAAGATTCCGCTGCCGGCCCCCCTCTTACTAATCCAAAGTAAGGAAAAATACATAAAAACTTCATTAGTTAAAGGCCTTAATAAAACCATTTGTAAATAAAGAAAACATTGAAGATTCCGCTGAGTCCCATGTGTCAAAAATGTTTTGCACTTAGTTTTCCTAAGTAAGCAACCATCTGGAGGCGATCGAAGTTAAGCCATCGTTAGTAATTTCACAGCATTTGGAGTGAATGTAAGGGGGTTAATTTCTCTCTAATTTTTATTCAGTATTATTTATATAATCTGAAATGCTAATGTGAAATTGAAAATCTCCATGATATTACAGGATTTATATTCAGCGATGTGCAAACTTCATGGGCAAAATAAATAGAATGACTTATTAAAAAAAAAATCAAAAAGTTTCTGGACTTATCCCGCCAAATTGACTCTTTTAGTAAGACCTTTCCTTTGGTACTAATGCAACCTTTAGACATATCTTTCGTGCTAAATGTAAGTAGAAGTTTTATTTTGTAAACATTGTAACCATGAGTGTTCGTGACGCTGCTTCCGTGATAACTTTAAGTTTATTTCCGTCGAAAATTTTGCAATATATTTAAAAGTTTGGAAATATTCGGAACATTTGCCTTTTTGCGTTAAACACTAAGCATAATTATTAGAAGAGCCAAATATTGGCACGGAAAATAAAAAAGGTTAAATTAAACGAGTTACTGAAGTTTTTTTTTCAACCCCTTTTACGAGGTACATTCTATCAATTTACCAAGGTAAACTGTTTCTTTTTTTCTTATAGTCCAGAAAAAACGTAAATTGTAAGTTTTTGAAATTCACTGAGCAAAAAGGTGGGTTCTATCGTTTTCCCATTCACTGCTTCTAAGGGTAAATGCTTCCAGATTTGGCATAAATAGATGATTTGTTCTACTACTAGACCCATAGACCTGATAGACTCTGCATTGTTTTATTTCGACGACACAAGAACACAGAACAAAGAAACTTAAAACATATATTCATCTCATTTAAGCTCCTTACAAAATCTTAAGGAAATAAAACACAACTCGAACAATTATTTTTCGTTTGGTGCACAATCTAGTTTAGGTATGCGGAAATTCTTCTTTGCATTGCATGGCCTCTTTTACAAAATTAAATTTCAACATAAAACAGCTTACACAATTTTCAAATGATACCTTATTTATTAAATTTAAAACACACGAAGACTTTGGCATAGATTTCTTCTATTTTCAAATAATGTGAACTCCAACTGGAAGTGAATGTAAATGTGACTCAACCTTAATCAGTTGCAAGATTTTAATCAAATAACCGAGAGAACTTGTCAAAAATCAATCCAAAATACAACTAAACTTAAACATTTTTCAAACGATGTTCATAGCATTTAATACACAAACGATTTGACGTTTTCGAGAACTTTTCCATAAGCTATTCTTTTGACATGAATGTTAAAACGTTGTAAAGTATGACACATAAATGAAAAATAAATGCTATTCTCAAACGACACAAAAGTGCGTTTCATTAAAGATTCATTTGGAGATTATGATATTTGAGCGATTTTTTCATTTGTTCAGTGTGGCACTATTGTGGAATTTACATCTGTAGCTATCACGAAGACAATTTAGAAAGTTGCTTTTTATTCATAATAAACTTCACAAACCAGGTATAAATGAATCGGTCTCAAAATATTAATTTCTTTGTTCACCATTTTAAAAACCACCGCTTCCCAAAGCACATATAGCCACCCACATTTCTGATCACTCAATTATTTCAACAATTTTCCGGATTCAATTAGGTAATCGTTTTGTAGCCTACAACCTCGTCTAACATTGAATTATTGGCATTCCGCACGTGGTTTTTTCTTTCGTTCTTCTAAGCAGGCTTCCATCCAATTCTACTCTACTCGCTCCCAGCCAACAGACGACGATGGTGTAGCCAAGCATGACTTCCATTTCCTTCCCTCGGAAATGCCAGAAAAAAGAAGATGAAAAAAAAAATAGTATGACCGCGTGCCACCACAAGAATGCGAATGTTTCTGGCCACCAAGAATGGCACCGAATGAAATAGCTGTCCAATAAGGAAAAAAATCCCAAACCATGTTGAACACAAGAAATCTCCAAAAGGAAAAGTTGGAATTTCCAGAATCTTGGAACCACCGAGCAGCATATGTCCTCGATTGAGAGAGCCACCAGTAGAGGAAAATTTTCGCTTTTGCCAAGTTAGGGGAAGCAAAAAAAACATTCTCGCCTCCTGGCCCGAAGCCAAAAAACAGGAAATAAAGTTAATTTAATGCCTAATCAACAAGTAGATCTGAAACATAATGATTTCTATGTTATTTTATTATACCGAGCCTTGTTCACGCTCTCCGGTTCGCCATTCGTAGGCCGGTCAAGTTTGGTTAACATTATAGAGGGCAAAATGTGCCGAACCCGGTGCCACTTTGGCTGGCCGGCCACTGGCAATAGTCTAGCAAATTGAGGCGTTGATGGCCCTGTTATCAGCCGAGGCTTTTTCTTGAGCCTGCCTGACTGGAATTTTGTGCGGACGAGGAAGAGGGCGTCATACTTCACACAAACGCTACTCGTTAACGATATGAGGTGACCATGGGTGGCGCATAGGAAGGGGACTTTTAGGAATAAATTTCTGCCGAAAATTTTGAACTGAACAAGAATGTAAACCTCTCAACCATTTCATAAAATTTCAAACTTACAAATTGAACTCAGGATGAATATTTCCCTAAACTAAAAGGCGAAAATTGTTCCTAAGCCTAACGCAAAGCACCATGCAAAGTTTTGGCATATTTGTTCAACTCGAAGGAGTCGCTCAACAAACCTGATGTCTGTATGGAAGTTTGGCACTATATTTTGGCTCTTTATTGTGTATGTCAATTGTTCAAAAAAATTTGTTTTCCATAATATTTCAAACAAGTCTTTGAGGTCCATAACATAAAATATTGATGCAAACGAAGCTAAAATGCCATTACCACATAAAAGTTCACAAAAAAAAATCTATAAGAAGGTTCAAAAATGAGAATTATCGCCGCTTTTATTTGAAAATGTAATGGATGAGATATTAGGTAATAGTATCGATACTGAATTGCTTGCCTAAAAACAACCGGTCATGCAGAGTAAACTCGACAACCTTACCGAAAGCTCGGAGGCAGCAAGTCGTGAAGTCTTTTTTTTTCAAAAATACCTAATGGGTGGCAAATAAAATTTTTGAATTTTTTCGAGGCCCCAAAACTCTAACATAAACGAGCTCAGAAAAAATGAGAGTGTGTAGCTTTTTTTCTCCTCTTTTCACCAGTATTTTTTGTTTTGTTTATGTTTGGCCAGTTTTTCTCATAATGGCATCGAAACAAGAAGCAAATTTTGGCTAAAAGTTCAAATTAACATTTTAAAAATGAAAATGTGGCGGCTTCCACTGTTTACCATATTCAAAAATCCTCAACAACTACTCGCAAGCAAGAAAATTATGAACGCAAAGAACTACGTTCACTTTCTTGTGCATTCAACAACAAGGATTCACTGAGCCAACGGAATGCCGCCAAAAAGTTCAATTGCTCTCACCAGCACATTGGCAAGACATTGAAAAAAGTTGGGATTAAGTGCCGGAAGAAAACAAGAGCCCCACAGTACACTGAGGATCGAATTTCGACTCTTAAATCCCAATGCCGCTGGATGATAAAAAATTATTCCGGAAAATGTTTTGTTTTGAACGACGAAAGCTACTTCCCTCTTTCGAAGACGCACATCTCCGAAAACGATTGATGTATTACCATGAAGTGTTCTACTACATCTCCGAATATTAAACCAATCTTATCATCTTTGATACGCTACACGTTTTATGTCATTTTAGGCATAGAGTAAGCTGAAATCAGCATTTTAATTTTGCAACTCTTTTTTGGCTGTACCATTACCTAGGAATAATCTATAATTTGCACTGAATGTTTGGATATTCTGCATAAAAACTAGCAAAAAAAATTGTTTAGTAATCGAAGAGTTTTGCTTTTAATGAAAATATCATCCAAAATGGTGTGTTTTGAAATGCTGGAAACCAGCAAAATTTTGCTGGTTTTTGTTCCGCTGGTTTTCCAGTTAAAATTCCAGAAATATTTATTTTTGGAAAATCAGCTATCTTCAGTACTGAAAACCAGCATTCTCAATTGCTGGAAATCAGCAATTTTATACAAAATCAATTGGAAATTTTTGAACGCTTCATTAGGTGTACAATTCAAATTTTAATATTTAACCCGCATGAGCGTCATATTTGAAAATAGAAAATGGTTAACTCATTTTTCTTAAGCGACATTTATTCAAATTCAATTTCAAAATAAAATAATATTTAGAAGTGGGGTGGCCGCTTGGCGCTAAGTCTTGGACATACTGCTCCAACTGAAATAAAAAATATATTCATAAGTCGCTGTTATTAAATATTTATGATCTATGCAAAAAATTTACCTTTGATTTGATTCCTTCTTAAAATCCAACAATTCATCAAATAGATTTTTAACTTGCAACACCCTCACAGACGTTGCATAATCGACAAAAAGCCAAACACTCTTGGAAGGCAACGAAAAATTACTAGAAAAACCAAAAAAATCCGCGTTAGACAAATCTCGTGCTGGTTTTTCAGCAATTCTGATCAAGTTCTGGAAAAATCAGCAATACAGAGAAGTTTTGCTGGTTTCCAGCAAAAATTTGGATTACTAAACGTTTTCAGCATTTTTTTTTTGCTGGAAATCGAGGCAAAAATTTACTGTGTGTGTAATGATAGCTGTAATGAGAATAAAATTGAAGAGTAATTCCAGAGGTTATCAATACATTAAATCTAAGCTGATGGTAATTCCCGTGAGTTCAATTATAATTTGCGGAAAATGAGATATTTTCATAAATCACAATATTTCAAGTACCGTCAACCGGGGCAACATGTTTTAAGTTAATTATCGGTTTTACCAGTTATTTTTAAATTTAAAAAACAAGCGATTTTCACCCTACTAAGAAAAAAGGGTATGTTGCAACAAACTCAGTAATTAATGAAAAATCAAATAAAGATGTTTGAAAATTTATAGTTTTTGCTACATTTGTGATGTCATAACGCATAAAGCACCAGTTGCAGTAATTTTTGGTTTTGTTCGAATTAAATTATATTTTTTTTCTGTCAAAAATGTTTTTAAGAGAAAAGTGTTAATCTGCTGCATACATTTAGGGGTAAAGAATACTACAAAATATTCCATTAGCTTAAATCATGAAAATAAATCTTAGGTTGGATGAAATTTTAATGTTAACAAACGCATAATGCAAAAAAATCATATCTCAGCATATGGAAACGATTTATGAGATTAAGATCTGATAAGCATTTTGTTGCATTTTGCCCCAGACAGCTAACTGAATTATAATAATACTAGCTGACCCGGCAAACTTCGTTAAGCCTTTGAATTTCGCAAAAACAATGAACATGTAAATAAGCAGAAAATAGGTTAATAATTGTTTGCGCTCATGAAACTGGATTGTTACCTTCAAACGGAAAGAATCGACACAGTTTTTTGAATATTTTCGTAATACTTTTGTCATATTATGGTAGTGCCTATCTCCAGGGGCAAAAATTTTCGAAGAAGATTGACTTCCAACAAAACTGGAAAGCAAAAATCTTCTGGGATAAAGTTTAAAATCTATTTTCTTCTGTTTTACTTTTTTTTTCATTTACAGAGGATCCTTGACACCGATATGTTCAATTTCTATTAACCTCAAGATAAGTGCCAAAAAGTGTTTTGTTGAAATGTGTCGTCATTTTAAGCAGTTTTGATCAACTGTCTTTCATTTTCCGCCAAAACCATGTTTGAAATTTTCTTTAACGTATAGGTACCACATTTGTTGAAATGGCACAACACTTTTCATGGTATGAAATTTTGCGATTTTTTTTATGCTGCAAATATATCAATATCAACAAATTTTCATATACCATTCTGTTTTCGTTATCTATCATGCATTTGATATATTCTCTGTATTACATAATCTCCTCTTAATTTTTGAAATTATCTTTTTCATATCGACTTTAACTTTATCACATTTATCGAGAAATGGATGCTTAAGCACTGAACAAAGATAATTAGAACATTCAATATATGTGTATGTACATGGAATTTTTAGTCACAACAATTTCAAATCAAACGGTTATGAAATCTTTTTTTACTTTGAGATCTTGAATTCAAAATCAGAAATGAAATTTAAAAAAGTCTTTGCAAATCTAATTCAGTTTTCATTATCTCTGTTTTGGATCTTGAATTATATTTTCGTCGAGACTAAAATTTTTATTTTCCATGCTTCTTATATTTGAAGATGTTATTGAACCAGTTATCTGTTTTTGATTTCTTATACTGAGTGTTGGATCAAATTATGAATTTTATTTAAAAAAAAGTCAACCCTATTTATATCCTTACTTTTGTTTCATTTGACCGGAAAATAAACAAAACAAAATAACGGAGTAAATAAAAGAGATCAGATTTTTTCCCGCGCGTATCCTAGTCAGGCGAATTTATTCTATCTTAAAACCTAACAATATCCGGGCATTTGATTTCCAAATTGTCAATCCAAAATCCGGGCAATACCAAGCAAATTTGGGCTAAATTAAGAAACTACTCAAAAAAAAAATTCAAACGAAAAGCACTTTAATAATTTTTTTTCTTCGAAACACATCAGTAATTTTGAATCGTATTTGAAGCATCCAGAAACCGTGCATAATTATTATGTTAAGTTGCTCAAAAAATTTCGTTTTAGTACGCAAAATTTCAAAAAAATTAACTTAATTAGAGATTTTTTTTTATTTGGTCAATGAAATGACTAAATCCGGAAAATTCGGGGTTTTTTTTTATCAAAATCCGGACAACCGGGCTGGACGAATTGACCGGGCCCTTTAAATTTTGTTCTATCAATTACCCGGTCAAGTCCGGGTAAAACCGGGCAATCCGGTTAGTTTTGGGTAAATTAGCTTAAAAAAAGTTAAAGTTGCTGAAGCAAAAATGACAATTTTTGAAAATAGGTATACTCCATGCCGGCTTATTGCGTTCTTTTTTTTTTTTCACCCCATACATCCAAGTGCCACGTCTTTTTCACGCATCATGTAGCAACCGAACGTTGAGAGAGTTCGTTCGGGGCCGCAAACGGATAGTGTCTCTCAGAGCAGATCCTCCTCATGGGGGGAGGTTTGAATGAATGTATATGGGTCATTCCATGTCAAGTGTGCACAGCGAAAAAAAATATCTTATCGAAAATTCGCGAAACTTGGCCGAAAGTCTTTCTGAGGCCTACAAAATAAATCCTCAATTTTAGAGAATGATCCGCCCACCCCTCGTTCCAGGACCCTCCCTTCTTTTTTTCACGATTTTGAAAAATTCATCATTTTTAAAATGCTATATCTCCGGACTAGAAAATCATACCAAAATGACGTTGTGTAGATTTTATTAAAATCTATCAATTGATGTTATTTATTTTTTGAAATAGTGACGTTTTAAACGTCAAAACATAGCTCTTAAAATAAAACGTTAATTTTCGCAAGGAAAGTATATTTTTTTCTTGAATATTATGATTTCATTGTTTTTTTGAGAAAATTTTACGTAAGATTCAATTAAAATCCCAATATAATATTTCTTGTTTTCGAGATATGAAAGATTTAAGTTGAATTGTCTAACAATTATTTGCTCGCAGCGCTCAGTGGTTTCACTAGAGTGCAACAATCGTCAAAATTTTTAGTCAAATCTTCCATGCTTGAACAGATTTTTTGTTTTCGTGATTTGTTTTATAACTAAAGAAAATTTGAAATAATATTTTGAATGAACGGAAAACAATATTATTGGTTTTTGAAATATTTTTATTCGAAGTATAACTATTTTGTTTCTTCTTTTTTTTTTCGTTCCAACTCTGCAAGTTAAATCATCTTCAGATTGTCTTTTCTTTTTGCATACGTTGAATATTTCAAATTCCGTGGAGCTTGAAAATGTTTTCATTCCAATTTCTCCAGCATCTAAAGGGATTGCGGCGTGAAACGAACGAATTCTTTTGATTGCCATAGATGCTTCAAACCTGCCAGTCAATGTTCTAATTTGAAAGCATTCAACATAAGCAACATTTTGCGGAACAGGGTACAATTTACCGAACTTGTTAGAATGGTTTTTGCAGACGGACTTTAGATTATGCACTTCTGATCGCAATTTGAACAAATTCCACTCCCTTGAGGTAAAAATTCGTGTTTTCTTGAAAAATGTATCCACTGAGCATCGCTTAAGAAGTTCTTTTCCAATTGAACACGTTGCTTCTGCCATGCTCGGAAAACTGTTCCCGACTATTTAGAAGCTTAACAAAAAAGTCACCAAGACAACTCCGTTCTAATGCAGTAACAGAACGCAACTGGATATTTCAACCGCAATCTTCGATTTTAGAAGTTGTATTCATAACTACTAGTAAGTAGCAGCAAGCGAGCAGTTGAGGCAACAATTCGTTCACAATAGTCAATGAATCAGTTAGAAAAAATTGTTATTGTTCAGTGCCACTCGGTGTCAACAAAAACAAAACAGTTTTCCGAGCATGGCAGAAGCAACGTGTTCAATTGGAAAAGAACTTCATAAGCGATGCTCAGTGGATACATTTTTCAAGAACACACGACTTTTTTCCTCAAGGGAGTGGAATTTGTTCAAATTGCGATCAGAAGTGCATAATCTAAAGTCCGTCTGCAAAAACCATTCTAACAAGTTCGGTAAATTGTACCCTGTTTCGCAAAATGTTGCTTATGTTGAATGCTTTCAAATCAGAATAACATTGACTGGCAGGTTTGAAGCATCTATGGCAATCAAAGGAATTCGTTCGTTTCACGCCGCAATCCCTTTAAATGCTAGAGAAATTGGAATGAAAACATTTTCAAGCTCCACGGAATTTGAAATATTCAATGTATGCAAAAAGAAAAGACAATCTGAAGATGATTTAACTTGCCGAGTTGGAACGAAAAAAAAAGAAGAAACAAAATAGTTATACTTCGAATAAAAATATTTCAAAAACCGATAATATTGTTTTCCGTTCATTCAAAATATTATTTCAAATTTTCTTTAGTTATAAAACAAATCATGAAAACAAAAAATCTGTTCAAACATGAAAGATTTGACTAAAAATTTCGACGATTGTTGCACTCTAGTGAAACCACTGAGCGCTGCGAGCAAATAATTGTTAGACAATTCAACTTAAATCTTTCATATCTCGAAAACAAGAAATATTATATTGGGATTTTAATTGGATCTTACGTAAAATTTTCTCAAAAAACAATGAAATCGTATTAGAGCTATGTTTTGACGTTTAAAACGTCACTATTTCAGAAAATAAATAACATCAATTGATAGATTCTAAATAAAATCTACACAACGCATATTTTGTCATTTTGGTATGATTTTCTAGTCCGGAGATATACTATTTTAAAAATGATGAATTTTTCAAAATCGTAAAAAATAGAAGGGAGGGTCCTGCAACGAGGGGTGGGCGGATCATTCTCTAAAATTAAGGATTTATTTTGTAGGCCTCAGAAAGTCTTTCGGCCAAGTTTGGCGAATTTTCGATAAGATTTTTTTTTCGCTGTGCACACTTGACATGGAATGACCCATATGTATCGTCTCCTGTATAGCTATGTGAGGCCTCAGAACGTCGAAGATTCCTTTGAATTCAGCTACAGTATTTGAAAGACCCAAATACTAGTATTTCACTAGCTACTTGCTAGCATCCTCAGTGGGTTATCGACTCGACTCGAGTCGAGTCGATAACCCACTGAGGATGCTAGCAAGTAGCTAGTGAAATACTAGTATTTGGGTCTTTCAAATACTGTAGCTGAATTCAAAGGAATCTTCGACTACTTTGAAATCATAGTTTCATTCAGCTAAGAGGTTCTTCAAACCTTTGATTATTAGCCTCAGAACGTGTATTTTGAATGCCTTTGATGAGAAAATTGGTGAGGATTTCAATCACTGGTTAATATGGACGACCCCTTTTGCTGACCCCTTACACAAAATTTGACACCTGAAATCGATTGCTCGTCTTTCAACACACTCATGTGCAAATTTTCAACACAATGCGACAAAAAATAACGTCAATATCGCGAAAACAATATTTGTCTTGTATGGACCCTTCAGAAGGGGTCATCCAAAAATCTGAAAACATTTTTCATCCTTCCTGGTCCTTATGAGTATCCATGCCAAATTTCAGCTCTCTAGCTCTCAAGACGGCTGAGTCTATAGAGGACAAACAAACAAACAAACAAACAAACAAACAAACAAACAAACAAACAAACAAACAAACAAACAAACAAACAAACAAACAAACAAACAAACAAACAAACAAACAAACAAACAAACAAACAAACAAACAAACAAACAAACAAACAAACAAACAAACAAACAAACAAACAAACAAACAAACAAACAAACAAACAAACAAACAAACAAACAAACAAACAAACAAACAAACAAACAAACAAACAAACAAAATTAAAAAATAAAACATCAAATTAGAACTAGAATTTGAAAAATTCGGGAATTCCCGCTTCCCGGGAATCGTATTTTCATTCCCGGGAATTCCCGACATGTATGAAATTATTTCTCTGGAAAAGCCTAATAAAACTCCGGAACCATTCTAATTGTTCTTTTTGAAAATGTAGTCATTCAAAACTTATTAAGAATATGCCGATTTCTGTGGCAGTAGACATTTTACAGCTATTTGGTGCATTTTTTTTTATTAAATTAGATAAGTTTGAAAAGATTATAGGTATTTCCACGCCGTTTTCATTGAACGAAAACTCACAACACTTCGTAAAATATGTGAAAATCGCGCAACAGTTAGGCAAATAGTGTTTTCTCGAAAGTAACATTTATGCACTTGTTTCCCTCTGGCTTTGATAGCCAGGTTTATTTCAAAACTTAAAAATGGAGAAGACTTCGTTTTTTGTATATGAAGAGATAAAAAGATAATTTTTTTCTTAACCCCCAATTGCATGAATGAATTCTTCATTTGACTTATCCAGGTTATTTTATAGTTCGTTTGACAGTTTTTAATTGATCATAGTTGAAAACAGTTTGATTTATTTGAATAAAAATAAATTAAAAAAACATTATGAAGAGTACTGTCGAGACCGACCGAAAACTATCGCCATTTTCTTTCTAATCATTCGAAAAAATTATTTGCGAGAGGCTGACGCGATCCGATGCTCACGAAATTAGTCTGTAAACTGATTTCCAAACAAGTTTCTCGTGCTCTCCATACATTTAATTTTCCCTCTCTCTCCTGGAATAGACTCGTATCTTCTTCTCCGCAGTACTTTCGAAAAGTTACACTTCCAGCCTCAGTAAGTCCGATTGTTTCTCTTTGTTAACCGATGGAAATATAGGCACGAATAGGGATGCTACAATTTTATAATAATATTATGTAATACCTTTTCACATTTGTTTTTCTCTATAATAATTTATCTAACTTTATTCCCTACAAGTACATTTTGAACATATATTAAGCTTGAAAGAATGAATGATTCGATAAGCATTTTAATCGAAGTGCATATATTTTACATGGGATCCCGGTAATTCCCGGGAAACAGACCACCAGATTTCCCGATTCCCAGGAACGGAAAAATGGCCGGGAAATAGACATTCTAATTAGAACCTTTCGACGAAACAATTTACATAAACGAAAAATCAAACGAATTCATGTGTTGTTTATTTGAATAATTTAATTCGTTCTATTAATTTGAAGTTCAACGCTAACATTCGATTTTCGTTTCATAGTAGACGTCGTTAGCTTAATTTTTAATTCTCAGAAACGGAATATTTTCCAGGCGTTTCATAAAAACGTCTGACCCATTTATCAAACCCATTCAAAAGACATTTAAAGCAATGCAATAACTACAAATAAGGAAGACACTTTTCTCATCCGCTGCATTTTTTACTTTTGACATTGATTCGAAATTTTCAAAATTATGTTTTTTGAGCGTATTTTCGCAAAAAATTTCAACAATTTAGATTTGCCCTCAAAAACCTGATTTATTTTCTACAGGCGGTTGATAAAATGTGTTTTTAAGTTAAGTATATGATCATTGAGATATTGAAACGAAATTTGAAATTTCACAATTTTTTAACAATTTACGGCAAAGAGTCTATGTTAAAGTTCACATTCTTTATTTTTGGAAATATTAATTTACAGATTTCAAATATTTCTCTGTTCTAATAGAATTTGTAACCTTGATAAATGAAAATCTCATGTCATTTATAATGTGGAGTGTTCCAAGCATGGCCGTCTGTACCAAGAGGGGAGGAAGGGGGGGCGGGGGCGATGAGGTTTGAAGGTTAATTATTATTAGACTGTTTCTTTTCATGTTCGAAACTCATCATTCCGGAATAATGAAAGAAAATATTTAAAACTACAACCCATTTTTAATATTTGAATTTGAAATTCTCATTCTTAATTCTTATGCAGAATTAAAAATTTAAAAAGTTTCATAAAGGTGAGACAGAATTGATATGTCAGAGTTTCATCATACGAAATTTTCATTCATCCAGTTGAATTACGAATAAATCATTGTAAGAAGAATTCATATAGAAAATCAATTTTTCAAATTCAAAGAGTTGAGAATTCTGTTATTAAGTAAATTTCGTGGTTCAAAATTATTGGGAATTTTTGTTGAGATTCAAAATTCTCATTCAGGCTCAAAATGCAGAATACAGAACGGGAGTTAAAATTCCAAATTGCTCAAGAAAAACCACAAAATTGGTGGAAACTACTGTTAGAAAATAAGATCTGAATTTATAATCGAGATAATGTTCTTTGAAAAATCACTTTTTTCATTGAAATCGTTTTTCACAGGATTTTAATTATTAATCATAATTTCTTGTTGATAAAACAACTTGTACTTAATTTTCAGGTTTAGGAAATGCCCCCCAAATGAGGAAGTTCTTCCTACGGCCCTGGTTCCATGTAAAATTATTCCAATTGTTTTTGTTTGATATAACTTTTTACTGAAAATAAAGCTAAAAGTATCAACAAAAAAGCGTCATAGATATTCAAAAAAATGTATGATTTCATTTACTAACAGAAATTCGAACCAAAATAAATTGAATTTTCGCCCAATGCAATTTTTTAGAAAATAATCTGCTAAGCACATTTATCATACATTATCTTTGAGAGAAGTCAAAAAGGAAATCACTTTTCCACTGTTCTCTAGTATTACGTTTTCGGCAATTTGTTTATGAAAGCATGCAAGTTCGCCTGGTTTTACCAAGACTTGAAAACCAAGAATTTTACTAGCAAAGTCAAACAATAAACTTACAGAGAGTTATTACAACTTTTGATTTTTGTGTTAAAAACGAACTTTTTGAGAAATTTTCATCAAATTATTCAAAACCAGATTTATGAAAGACTAAAATAGGATTACAATCAGCTGATGTGTTTCGATGATCATGAAAATTGTCACGTGTTTCTCTTTTTGAATTTTTGTCGGATTATTTCTGAATTTTTTATCAAAAAGATGACCAATGCATGTTAAAAGAAGTTACTAACACAGCAATTATTTTTGGTTTGGTATGGAAATAAAATATATTTCATAATTTATTCATACAAATTACAACAAACATGTTGTTACGGCTAAAATAGGGGTTTACCAATCGCAAGCGGTAAAGGCTCCCCGTGGTTCCGAATTCAACGGTTAAAAAAAGTTATTGGGTCAATTTGGCATTAGGTCTTATGGCTGACCAAGAATTGATTTCAACTCGAAGGTTCTGATTTCAGATCATATTTAACCCTTATAAACAGTTTCGAGAAATTTACCATTTGCTCCGAGTACCATGGTTTTCAGTCCTTTTATAGGAAGAATCCTTAAACGTACAGTGATTGAAGCTGATTTCCTAAGCCCCAACATTCCGGCAACAATGACTATTTAGAACAGTTTGTAGCAAAACATCTCCAACCGACAGTAGACAGCTGGACTTGAGTGGAGTAAAGCGACGGAAGGCTAGCTTTCAGTGTTGTTGCTGGCTGTGGCCATTTGTGCTTTATGGGGTGTCAAAGACGACGTGGAAACAATTTTCGCCGCACAGTACCCCACCGACTTCCGCTTATTCAACGCAATGAAAGAAAGCTACGAAAAAAATAATGGAAACTTTTTCCCCCACAATGCTTGTCCTTTTGGCCGCCCATTGGTGTTATTTTTGTTGTTATTGTTGTTGGCTTTCTCACTTTTGCTCTCGTTTCAGCTTTTCCGGATGTTTTTTCCTTGATTTTTTCGCTGCCTCGGTTGCTCAATTGCGTTATAAGGTGGGCAATGGAAATGTTATTTTGTCCGGAATTATAGTCCCAACCACTAAGTTCACCCCTCTCAATGTTGGAAGTGGTTGGCCCTTGGCCCTTGGAGGATTGGAAGTTGTTTTCATTCGCGTCACAACAAAACGGAATGGGAACCGTAAATTTCCCCGTCTAATGAGAAGCGGACACGCAAAACGAAACTTCAAGTGTCCTTTTCCTTGATGGTTTATTTTTTTTGTGGATCCCTTTCTCCCATTCAGTGCTATGATGATGGTGACATTTGTTTTGTTTTGTAACGTAAACTAATTTACGGTCTGCTGAAAGTGGCTAGAGAGAAGAAAAAACCAAACGACAACATTCCCAACCACAACCAGTCAGACGGTTTTGTTGACAGGATGTAGACATTCGTGTTAACGACATTCCGCGATACCGGATGTAATCCAACTACTAGAAGTGGGGTGCTAATTGAGTCAATTGAATAATGTTGACTGCACTAAGTACTAGTTGTGCAACTGTAATTAGTGTAAAGCGCCATGATAAATGGGAAAAATGCATCAAATAATGGACTTCTTTGAAGTGCTTCAAGAATTAATTTATTTTCAGTTTTCATGACTACGAAACATTTCTTGAAATGGGTGTGAAGCAATTCACTTACGAAGTCTGTAACTAGCTCCTCCTGTAATCTAATCTGATATTAATATTAGTAGTATTTTGACTACAGTTTTATCTGAACCACGGAGTCACTAACCTTAAAAACGATTCAGTTCACTTGATTTGCTACTGCCAATGCGTCATCAATTCATGTTCCCATAATCTCTCTTATCTTACATAACTTACCTTACAGCTTCAGTCGGAACAATACCGTTTTCGCATTTCCCTGCTTCAGGATAATTGAAGAGAGAGAGATCCTTCCCGGAGATGAAACCTAATCGCATCAAACGTATTTAAAGTGCTAGATACGTTGCAACTGACACCAGGCATTTTGCAGCTGGATTGCTTTTACGGAACTTCTCCGATAATGATACAAGGTATTTCTTCTTCAAGAATACACGCTCCCAACCCCATGGAAGAAGCCATTTTCAAGTCAATAATGCAAACCAGAAACAGCATTGAATGGCATCCTCGTTTGCCAGAATATTCTCTATAACATGAGCAATCTGTACCTATACTATTTACATGCAGCAAAAGCTCGTTGAGTAACTCCAAACGGAGATGTTGATGCAGTTCACAAAGAACTGAACTGGATGGACCAGTTGCAGCCATGCCAAGAATTCATGAAAAAAGCATCATTCGTTTCGGGTTTCGGAGGAAACGAGCAACACACGGGCTCCTCGCTTACAAACTTCCCGTTTTATGCAATCTTCTGGAGCAATCTACTTTTAACATATTTATCGCAAAGCAGTTTGCAGCACACTTCAGTTCCGTTGCTGTGCTCTGCCTTTACGGTGAATCAGCTCTGTCTGCCATCCAGCTTCACCCTCACTAAATAAACAGGGAAGTGGGCCAGAACGTTTTATTTACTGCGCCTCGGCAGTAGCGTAACCGAACAAGAGGTAATTTAATTTTAAAATTTTGCATTTTTGTGAGTGAAAGTGCATCATGTTTTCGAATAAATTTGGAAGTTAAATTCAGACAAAAAAAAACGAGATTTTTTTTGTAAGCGTGCAGTGAGCAAAATTTTTGTCGATAATGGATCATTCTAAAAATGACATCATTCAAACTTCCTAATGATTTACAAATCATTGAATTGATTGAAAAGAATATAATGAAATTGCTAAAATAAGCTTATCTCAGATTGCAAAATGCAAAATGGTTATTCACCATGGATGCCAGGATTCACCGCAGTTTCTGCCTATGTTTGTGCTCACATGCATTCTTAGATTATTAGGTTCGACAAATCTCCAATGCAACGTGTAGGGAAACGGGGGGTAAGTCTGGCCCCCTAAGGAAACTGATCATTTTGCGAGAACTGAAAGAAAATTTAATTCTATTTCCTTCAAAAATTCGTTGCTTAGATTGTCGTCCATAAGATATCTACGCTGTCAGAGATTTCAAACCGTTTTTTATAAGTAAAGTATTATTTTATAAAAACATTGACAAAAACAGTATTAAAAAACTAGTGGGGGAAAAACCGGCACCCCGTGGGGGTAAGACCGACACCTGAAATTGGTAATTTATTTTCTCAACATAAACTAAACCGATTTGTGTAGAATGTTGCTCCTACTTTGATTTTGGAATTCACTCTTCAGTTGTCAAAATGCCGTGCAAGGAAGAAGAGCAGCGTATCAAATTTTGCTCGCGCATCGCGAAAATCCGAACTACTCGCACGCAATGCTGGCAAAATCGCTAAAAGTTGCCAAATCAACCGTTACAAATGTAATTAAAGTGTTTGGGGAACGTTTGTCGACAGCCAGGAAGTCTGGATCGGGGGAAAATCGAAAACCAGAAGCCGCTGAGACGACAAAGGAAGTTGCCGGTAGTTTCAAGCGAAACCCTAACCTCTCTCTCCGAGATGCCGCAAATAAGCTGGGTGTATCGCCTACAACCGTGCATCGAGCCAAAAAACGAGCCGGACTATCGACTTACAAGAAGGTAGTGACTCCAAATCGCGATGATAAACAAAATACGACGGCCAAAGCGCGATCCCGGAGGCTGTACACGACGATGCTGACGAAGTTTGACTGCGTGGTAATGGACGACGAAACCTACTTCAAAGCCGACTACTAGCAGCTTCCGGGACACAAGTTTTATACGGCAAAAGGAAAGGGAAAGGTTGCAGATATTTTCAAGCACATGAAACTGTCAATTTTGGCGAAGAAATATCTGGTTTGGCAAGCCATCTGTACCTGTGCGTGGCTTGAAAAGCAGCATTTTCATAGCTTCCGGGACTATCAACCAAGAAATTTACGTAAAAGAGTGTTTGAATAAACGTATGCTGCCTTTCCTGAAGAAACACGGTTGTTCCGTACTGTTTTGGCCGGATTTGGCATCTTGCCATTATGGTTAAAAGACCATGGAGTGGTACGTTACCAACAACGTGCAGGTGGTTCCCAAGGACAAGAACCCTCCCAACACGCCAGAGCTTCGCCCAATTAAGAAATACTGGGCTATTGTCAAGCGGAACCTAAAGAAGACCAAAAAAACTGCTAAGGACGAGCAGCAGTTCAAGGCACACTGACTTTCTGCGGCGAAGAAGGCACCTTGGCTGTACAAAATCTGATGGCAGGGGTTAAGCGTAAGGCCCGGCAATTCGGATTTGGATAAGCGGAAGCCTAACTGAATATTTTTCCTGAATTTTATACTAATTTAACTTGAAAAAGAAATTTAATTTGATTTTTAAATAATCGATTTCACCGATTTACACGCGTTTTCCCTTGACCAAATTTTTACCGTATCTCCCTTTATAAATTCGTTGAAAAAAAATTGATGGAAATAACTTTATTGATTTTTTTCTGGTTTTATAATTGCATATTGAATTTTTCAAGGCACTTTAAATATTCAGCGTATTACGTAAACAAACAATTTCTCATGACTATAATAAAACAGTCATAAAACTAGCTGCACAGAAAATAAATCCATTATCAAATGCTTGTTAGCTTTATCTGTGTTACTGTGATCGAATAGAAACTAAAAAAAATTTAATCACGCTCACCAAACCAGATCAAACAAACATGACTTTGTGACTTTGCCAGCATGTTGTCGTATTAGTAGATTGTTGCTTACTTTTTGTCTATTTAGACGAGCTTTAAAATAAAGTCATATGTATCGAAGCAAATTTCTCACTTCCTTTTACACTTAATCTGAATTATTGAAATAACTTTCGAATCTCTCTAAATATGGACTAAAAATTGCTCAAAATTTCAAATATGTATCTAGGTGTTTTATAAAAAGAAATGGTTACAATTTAAAATGTAAACAACATGAGAGAATCAATAAAAACACTTAAATTTCGAATGAGTTTTGAATTCATGTTTTTTTAGCCCATAGAATAATCTACAGAAATGGTTTGAAATAAAATTCACACCTCATCATATTTTTTATGAACGCAAAAAAAAACGTCAATCAACCGTTAACAGTTGAACGTAAAATGCATGCTATACGAGTCATTCAATATCCAGTGGGGTTTATCGAATGGCAATTTTTTATCGAATTTCCAAGCGCCTGTAGTCAAAAAAGTATCCTTTATTGGCGAAATAACTACATAATTTTGCAGATTTTTGAAATAAGATTATGGTTCTTGAGGTTTGGTTGAAAATTATGTTAGGGAATGGTTTGAAATTTCGTATGGGGAACGCGAAAATTTGTTCGGTAAATGTAACTATTTTTTTTAAATTTTTTTTAATATTTGTTTTACGCGCTACAAACAAAATTCCCATATGTGTAGTTGATTGGAAAATTTTCTGGCTATAACTTTGCCCGAGACAGCAAAGCGGTAAAAGTAGCAAGCAAATCATCATAACGACTCATACACAGCATTCTTTAATTCCATGACATGAATTTTCAGAATTTTAAGAAATATTATTTGACCAAAAAAGTTATTGATCTTAGGGTCTTTAAATGTTCTAGTTAAATGATCTATATTAAATTATCTGTCAAATGCAATATAAAAGAATCAACAGAAATTGAAAGTCGCTAGATACAATGGTTTTTTGAAAAATAAACTAAAATTAGGCTGAGCTACCTTTTTAATTAACTCTCAATGATGTACAATTCAATGTACAATCACAATGCAAACAAAGTTTCTGCGGTATTTGAGAGAAACCAAAAAAAAAATATTCAAGAGAAATCAATATCCCCAAACAAATTTTTGGGTTTTCCATACAATGTTTCAAATTGAGACCTGAGGGCTATATTCTTATTTTAAAAATATGTAAAAATTCTGTCGAAAAAAGGAAACTTTTTAGACTACAGGCGTTTTGAAATTCTAAAAAAGTTGCAGTTCTACACACGCCAGTTTAATAATTGATTTGATCAAAATTGGGTGGTGCAAGAGGGATTTAAGGAAGTTGAAATTAGGGCAACCCTTAAATATCCGGCCAAACTGTTCCCATATTTTGTATTGAATGTCTGGCCAAACCTGGGTAAAACCTTGCTCTCTGGCAACCTTGATTTAAAAGCATTAGAAAAAATATATCTAGATACATTTATTTTAGCCCGCTGAATATAGGCAGCATATGATGCGTATACTGATCAGCAACATATGTTAAAATATGTTCAAGCAGAGCGACGGCGTTGACAGTTGGATTGATATTTTTATTTCGACACACATCCCAAGTAATAATTTTAGCTTTGCTATGGTCAGCAAAATTTCGTAAGGACATTCATCTTCATAAAATGCATAATCTGGACTGAAAAAGCTATTTTAAACATGATAGCAATTTTGGTTTTTTTCAACTCTGTGAATTCTCGGAGTTTTTTTCCAGCAACCGTGATGGTTGATGAATGATAATTGCATTATTGAGATATGATCTGGTTAAATTAATAGCCAAAACACCAATGTTTTAACCATATTATGAGCATCTTTTCTACTGCCAGTAAAGATTTTAGGTAAAATGTGTATGAAATAGTATGTTAAAAAATGTGCCTCGTCAAATCTGATGATCTATCATGATGAAATTGAGGGAAAATAGGCCTGAAAAAATATTTTCAAATGCTCGCGTTGTGAATCCATCAATTTGTGCCTTCGATTTTGCAAACAACGTGGCGTTATTCAATTCAATACTAATTAGCTTTTTATTGTTAAATAAATGACTAATTAGTTTAATTATGGTGTATTGATAATCACATAAATTTTCCCATAAAAAATCCGACCTTTTTAGATTAATGATGGCTCCAGGCAACCGAATTCAACTTCTTCTAGTTGTTTCTTCCACCTAATTCTCATATAGTGGGAAATTCATTTGATTTTCAGTGATTAAAGTTATTTTAATGTTCAGTGGAAGCCACCATGTCGGATTAAAAGATGGCGTCTGATAGCAAAAAGGGACTTCTATTCGTTTGGTCCTTTCACCCAATTTCACATTGTGGGAGTTTCATGCGATTTTCACTGAATAAAAGATTTCAGTTCAGCAGAAGTCGCCATCTTGGATTTCTCTATAGCTTCGGATAGCGAAGTTTGACTTCCATTAGTTTCTCTCAAAGCTCATATAGTGGGGGTTCCATTTGATTTTCCGTGATAAACAGCATTTCAAAGTCCAGCGGAAGCCGCCATCTTGAAATTCGACTTCTACTGATTGATCTCTTTCAACTAATACTCATATTGTAAGCGTTTTATACGATTTTCAGTCATTTATAGTATTTTCAAGTTGAGTTTTAGCTGCCATTTTGGAAGTTAAGGTGGCGACGGACAACGGAAATCGACTTCTACTCGTTTATCACTTTCACCATATAACCACTGAACATACTATTGGACACTCGATTTCGTTTGATGGATAATTTTTTCAACAGTACGCAATATCGATTCCAGAGTGCGCATCGATCGATTTGAAGAAATGCTATCCCAGTTAGAAAATGCCACCCTATTTTCAAAAAAAAAATAGGCAATTCAGACGATAAAATCGGGCTTAACAGGTTCATATTTCCTACAGGGCATTAGTATCGGAAAAATTGTAGATTCGCCCCCTACCGTCGGTATTGCGAACCTGCCAAATTTGACGAAAAAAATTAGCCAGAAAATGATCGAACTTTTGTTTTAAATGTCCTGTCATGTATGATCAGTGTTATAACCATATTGTGAAGGTTTTATGATATTTTTAGTAAATTACTACTTTGGAAATAAAACGGGCACCGCCATCTTGGATTAATGATGGCGTCAAGCAAAAAAAAGAATCCTACTATTTTGGCCCTTTCACTCATTACTCATATTGTACAGATATTCATACCACTTCCGGTAATTTGAAGTTTTCAATGATTTAAATATGTATATTTGTTTTCATTTTAACTCAAAACCAACACACATAACTTATCGAAAATGTTTATAAAAGTGGTCCTTAACCTAGCCTAAATGTTTATAATGAAACCTTAAGAAGTAAAATATGGATTTTGTTTTCATCAATTCTTTGAATTAAGAGGTAGATAAAATTTTTTTGATTTGAGCAAAAAATAAGTTTTTTTTAGGGTAGCCTTCAATTTCTTCAAAAAAAAAAAAACTTATTCTTTACGCAAATCAAACAAGCCCAATCTTCCTTACTCTTTTAAAATTCCAAGATTATAACCTTTGATGAAAAAAAAAATATTTTCAAAAAAAAAAGTAAGTGATAAAAAATTTTCGGATCGAAATTTGCTTGATGCAAACTTGAACCAAATTTATCGTTTAAGTTTGAAATTTGGTTTAAAAAATCTGTAATATAAATAATGTTAAACAGTTCACCGAGAAAATTTAGAATGTGCGGATTTTTAGGTGAAGATCAGGTTGATGTTTCTCTTACAGCAAATATTTTTCATATAGAATCAATTTCATCATAAAAATCTTGTGGATGATTTTTATAAATAAAATTTGGGGTTTTTTGCATTAAACAAAACTTAGAAAACTAACTAAAACTTTTCTTTATATATGTGATTTTCACATGAATTGTGAGTACATATGAATTCATTTTGATTAAAAAAGTATTGAAATCTGGATATCGAATTGACATGCAAATTTTTAAGTTCATGTCCTCTTGAATTCCTCAACAATATTCTGTTTATTGAAAAACTCATTTACAAGCTCAATCTTTTTCTGAATTCAAAATCTGCATTCTGAATCTGAATTCTGAACCTTAATTTAAAAGTTGAACTTTGAATCTGTTTCCGAATTTCTATACGATTTCTGAAATTAAAAAAAAATAAATTTCTGAATCCTAATTCCAGATCAGAATTTTATGAGCCAAGTCTAATAACCTTCATTCATGAATGTATTATTTAAATTCTGAAGATCTGGTTTAATCTTAATTTATTATTTCAATCATTTATTTCTTATTTGTATTGTGAATCTGAGTAAATATAAATTTTAAATGATGAACCTGAATTTGAGTTTTCAATGTTGGATCGCCATTTGGTAGCTTAAAATGTATAAATTTTGTGCAATAATAAAGTTTAAGAATTTCTTATTTGAATATAAAACAAAATTTTTCTTTTTTTCATTTTCAGAAAATCATTATAAAAATATTGAAGATACATACATATGATTAGCGAAAATATGATTCAAATTTGATATGAAATGAAAAACCAAATTTTAATCAGGATTTCAAAGCAGCTTTTCATTTCTAATTTCTTATGATTATTCGAACTGAAAATCAAGAATTCTGAATTGAATACAGAATAAGCAATGCGATTAATAAGATACAATTTTGGTTATGGAAAAATGGAACCAGAACCAGAAACTGCGTTTAATTTTGGATTTAATATTCAGAACTGAGTTTCTATGAACAAGTGAGAAAATACCCCAGTTTCCCCTACGGTAATGTGTTGATAAGCTTGGAAAATATCAGATCATCTGTAATCACACTTGGTCCTCTTTGACAAGTTCTCCAAAGTACGCTGGAGATATCCTTTTCTTAAAACTCGCCGAGTAAGTACATCGATAATACCTGGTTTCACCTCTTGGAAGAAAAAAAAAACAAAGCAAAGTGCAGCAATTGAGTTGCAAGATATTGGAACAGCACAAGAGTGTTGCTTCAGATACATACTATCTATGTTGTTACGGAAAGGTTATCATACTTCTTCCACGCCAAAGATAAAACAAACCTTGGAGGAAATCGAACCGGATGTTGATGTATTGCAAAATGTTAACATCCCCCCTTCCTCAGAAAGGTACAGTGTTATCTATCCTTCCGAAGTGAATGAAACTGAATGAAAGTTGCATGCATGTATCAGGTACATGTACATCAGTATCACTTTCATTCGGATCGGTAGAATTCTTTTAAGAGTCTTTTCAGCTGGTGGAGTTCGTTTGTGATAAATTTGGTTCTGTTCACTTATTTCGATTAATGTAAATAACAATGATGCATCTTATCCTCACATTTTGAAATCGATAAGTTTAAAAATAATCTTATTCTTTTTTTCTTTCTCTTTTCAGGTGAGTTTTTACTATTCAAAACACCAAGCATAAAGGTTTGTAATTTTTGAAATTTTTAAAACAGCATCGCAAATTTTAAAACATTTTCAATCCAGCAAATCCACACAAAATCACGCGAAAACCTCAGAAAACATCATTCAACAAAAGACAGAAAATGCCACGAAATGGGGCTCACTTAAGGTCAAGGGTATGAACATAAAACGGCCATTTTTTGCCTTTTTTCCCCAAACCACCCCCAAATTGCCAGGCATACCACAATCTTGGGTCGCTCGGAAAAAAATCCGATCCCCAGAATCTCAGACCATCCACGCAGGGTTCCATTCCAATCCGGGTCTTGGAAATGAACCTTCAATTTTCGGATCACTTCACCCGGCATAAAATCTTCTCATCCACCCAAACATCTCCCCCAACCAACCACACGTGGTGTTGAGGCAAGGCGTCATTCGTGCGTGGAATACAACAAAAACAAATACCGTAAGCCATCTTTCTTCTGCCCACTTGCACACACCGGTGACGAAAATGTGAAGTGAAACAAAAAGCGCTTCCCAAAAAAGGAAGACCTACCTTCCAAAAAGCGGCTGGGAGAGCATTTTATTCAATTGGGATGGCTTTTGGTTTTTGAAAAGCTGCCGCACGACCGCAAACCTTCCGTCTGAATGCGAGCGGCAAGGTGACAGTTTTGATGGTGATCCGAAAACGTGGGATGGCAAAGGAGTGGGGGAGTCACATAAATAAACCGTCAAATATCTTCATAAAGTTTTATGTTTGTTTACTCTGTCCGTTACGCCTAAATACACGGTGGGTAAACTTTTCTATCCATTCGTGAGTTGAAGATGATGTGCTATTCATGCATTTGTTAATTGGCAGAGGTTCATGATTCTTATTTATCCATCCGCTATCTAAAAATAAATAAAAAAACCTGCAACATTTACATTAAGGACATTCACATTAAGAACCTTGTATTTTGAAGCCTCACACAAAAACTTTAATAGTGGAAAAATAACGTAAGGGAACAGTTTTATGCTTTTGTTTTAATAACTGTTTTTTAATGGATGATGGTAACATATAATATTTTCTAGGTTATGGTAATGTGAACATACTTGACTAAAATCAGATATAAGTATATTTGCCAAGAGTGTTGATGGTTATAATTGTTCAATTTTCAATACATAGCTGTTAATAAAAAGAAAAATCTTCTATGGAGCCTGCGTAAATCCTTGCTCTGCCCTATAATATTTTGTTTGGTCAGAATATTCCCAAGCAACCAAAAGTCTTGATAAAAAGGTCAAACACAGCTTAATCAGCATAATCAATGTTTCGAAATTCGTTTTATTCAGTCCAAAATTTATGTTCTTATTGAAACTTTGAAGTTCATTACAGATATTAACGGCCTTCTGTTCAGCTCACAAGTAATTGTTTAACACGTTTGTCGCCACGGCACCCATATTCGGGTGACGGGTGTATTTCCTGGGAGGCTCCGTCACATCAAAAAGCGTGTGACGCTCTCTTACTTGAGTTTACCGCTCAGCTTCGCCACACGTTTTAAATATGGGAGTTCTCCTTTTTGCTTTCTCTCTCTGAAAATTTCTCTGGGCCGGCTAGTAAAACTACCAAAATGAGCGTGGCAACGAACGTGGCGACGAAAACAAAAAAAATCTCTCCTTCCCTCTCATACTTCGAAGACCATTAGTTCATGCTGTATGCTGCCGGTTTCTTGGCAGCCATTTTTATTCCTCCCATCACCACAATTCATCTTACTTAATTGCTTTGTTTTTGCATTTGTTTGGTATATGCCGGCACGTGCGTCAGTTCTGCTATACATTTGTTGTGCAAGCAATCAAACATCCTAATAAAAAAAATAGTCCTGATACCAGATTTGAACCGCGATTCTTCTATATGATAGCCAAACACGCTGCCACGAGGTCACGCCTAGATGTTGCCTTGCCAACAGCTGAAATTCGAAGTGGTAATAAGCTAACCTGCAAGAATACCTGCAAGAGCAGCCAATGGCAATCAAAAAAGTTTAGAAGAATCGGAATTCCATTAACTTTAAAGTTAATTAAAGTTAAATAGTTAGTTAAAATTAAACAAATTATGGTGTTAATCTAGATTTTTAATTCATTATTGCTTCAACTGACTTTTAATGTGTGATGAATTCGTGGTACAGTTAGACGAAATTTTTTAAAGTGAAAAAAATTACACTTTTTAAAAAACCCCTTGCGAGTTAGATTTAAGTTGTTTCGAGTTGAAATTCCAATATAAATTAAAGCATGGTTCATCCAAAATCTGGACGTACTGTTTATTATAAGGTAGCGCTCCTAGTTGTCGGATATGAAATGATTTGACAATACTTTGTTTGAGAATGTTTCCTCTATCAGTGCTGAAAATTTCATCACGATTCGTTTTTTTTTTTTTTCAAAAAAGTTACACGTGATAATTTTGGACACCCACGTCAAAAACCCGTTTGGTTCAAAAATCGTGAAATCTGATTTTGGGCGGCTTCCTGGCCAAAATTTAAAAAAAAAAACCACTGTTCGGCGTGATGTCCCCACCAAGTACAAATTCGTTTTTGCCTATAAGTTTGCAGAAAAGTGTTTTATCTGGCAAGGTATTTGCAGCTGCGGACGAAAAACCCCGGTTTTTTTGTGAAAAACAAAACCATGAACTCCGAAATTTAAAAGGAAGAGTGCCTGAAAAACGTTTTTTTCGTACATTAGATCTCACAAAGGACCAGTAAATATTTCGCCAGATTTGGCAATCTGCCACTACAGCTAAGAGGTACTACAGTGGTATCGGGCCAACGGGTGGATTTTTTTTTAAAAGAACATCAACCCACCCAACTGCCCTCAATTCCGCCCTATCAAAAAATTTTGGGCAATTGTCAAGCAGAAGATGAAGAAGAATAATAGGATGACTCGGGATGCAACAGAGATGAAGAGATTGTGGAACAAAATGGCCGCTGAGGTCAGCGAATAGGATGTCCAAATTATGATGAGTGGTACTCGACGAAAAGTTCGAAATTTCATCAAAACAACATCGGAATAATTTTTGTATTATTTTTCCTTTGAAGTGCAATAAAAACCCTACATTTTGAGTCAAAACATTTTTATTTCGTTTACATAGCTCGGAGATAGATCCTTTTTAATGCGTCCAGATTTTGCGTGACCCATGCTTTATTCAATTCAACAATTGCCAAGCTACAAAAAAGGATTTATTGATTATATGCCCTTTTGTGATATTCGTTTACATTTCATATTCATGAAATGGCGGACATGTCACAAAAAGGCTATTTGAGGAACTTTTTGGAACTTCGAGTCCATGGAAGGCTATTTTAGATCCAATTTGTAACTTTAATAATGAATGGAAGTCATTGACATGTCACAAAAAGGCTATTTAACAAACTTTTTGGAACTTCAAGAATTTGTAGCTTTAATACTTACTAAGTGATGCGATCGACGTGTCACAGAAAGACTATTTCGAGGAACACTTTGTAACTATCATACTCGCATTCGAGAAAATTCGGTACCAATTTCCCTTGGAACCTTTGTTCAGCGAAATTCGAACTTTGGAGGCACGCGTTTAAGTAGATATGAGACTTTGTGAGGTCGTTATGACCTAGCTCAGGGAAATTGGAATTCGCTGCAGCATCTTTACTTTTAGGCAAAAACAGAGCACTTTTTGAAAAGAGTTGTAATCGTTTATGATAAAAACTCGTGCCGGAACCAAAAAAAACTGACAAAGCTATTGTTTTATAAATGATTTATGCTCAGTTTAGTGAAACTTGTAAACTTGTGCTTTGCAAAATTCTCTCAAAGACATACACAAAGTTTTAATAATGATCAATCTAATAAAACAAAATTTGATACCTGTTCACTGGTCGGTGGTTTAATCAGAATAATTTGTCAATTGAGCAATTTTTTCTGTTTTCCAGCCATGAGTTATGACAAATGCAATTTTAAAACCGCAAGAAAAATAATATAAATTAACAAAAGATTTTACTTTATGGAACGAATCAGGTATTTCCTGAGACAGACGTTGGTTCGCTTTGTAGATATTTTTTTTTCTTTTGAAAAATTATAACATCACAGTATAAAAGACATCTTTTTTTTCAAAGTTTCTATTCGTTTGCTGAAGAAATTTCACATTTTTTATCAGTTTCAAATTCGGTGAATTTATAGAAACTTATATCTACCTGAGAAAACGTTATTTTGGCACATATCGCTTATCCTGAATTTGATTTAGGCGTTAAACACATTACGATACTGCGCAGTCACTGAACATGCTTAATGCTGTTGTTATTCAGCGAACCAGAGATTGCCAAAAAAACCTGTAAACATTGAAAAATCAGCTGTTTGGTTGACAAGCTGGGAAATGGCTGATTGTTTATCTTGAATCACCCCTCGTCAAAGATCTTTCTAGATTCTACACAGAAAAAAATTGCTTAACTATTTCAAAAACGTTGTCATGATAATTTTACCATTTCTGCGTTTAAAACCAAGGCAAAGTATTACATAAATATTGTTAAAGTGCGCTTGAAACATTATTGCAATAACTATGCTTAGTTGCGTTTAATAAATAATGAAATCACGTAAACCAACTTGGCATTTGACCAGCTAGCATTTCTTGCTTGGTTGAAATTTTTTCATGAATTTTTCACAAAAACTCGTTCAATTATCCAAGTTACACTCTAAAAATTTGAAGACTATACTATGACTGGAAAAACGATACAGCTATCCGTGTGAAAATAGGAAATTTGAGATTGGTTTACAAAATTCGCTGTTTTTTTGACAATTTCCATTAAAAATTCTTGAAACTTAGCCAAAAGATGTAAAAATGTTTGATCTAGTACCTGGCAGAGTTCCATACAAATCGATTGACGCTATCAAAAATGGAACCGGTTGGAAATTTCATACTTATTTGGGCGGATGTTTGTATGGATGACATCGTTATCATAGTTAGGAATGTTCTTAAATGCTGATGTCTACTATAGACATCTACTTTGATACTTTGACTTTCGGATGTTTTATCACAAGCGTAACACAATTAGAGAGTTTTATTTAATACTTTTATTCTTCTAGGGTTTACACTTATTGAAAGCCATTGGAAAGTTCTGCTTAACACTTTTATTCTTCTAAGGTATACACTTATTGAAAGCAATTGGAAATTAACAGCTTTTATTCTTCTAGGGTTTATACTTAATGGACGCAATGAGAAAGTTCTGCTCAACACTTTTATTCTTCTAGGGTTTGCACTTATTGCGGTCTAAACTGAACGGACTGAATTTGAACGATTATACGACGGACTGAACGGCGTATTTTCTCCTGACTGCCCTCTTATAGTTAGCATCGGAATGTTATGCGAATGATTAAGCATAACGATTCCCACGGGCTAAGAGATTTGAGACAGACGAAACAAAATGCGCGTTCGGGCGCTGTTTTGTTTATCGCCCAACCGGGTGGCGATTTTGTGCTGTCGCGAGCAAAATAAATGCGCACAGCAGAAGTCGCGTTCGTTTCCTAATCTTTATACTTCCTGAATAGGGTTGGCGTGCTTACTTCATTATTCTATTAAATTTTTCTTCCACAATTTATTATTTAACCACTTAATGTATGGTAAATTGATAAAAACTGCATTCCTGCTTTGATTGAAAATAGGAAACATCAATTAGGAAGAGATTCTAACGAAAGAGCGAATATAATACTTCAATTTTATATGTTTCAAATTCGTTTATCTTTTTTTTTTCAAATTATTTCCGAAACTCTATTTTTCATATTTTGCACTCTGCTATAATAAATCTGTTTCCAAACAAATTAAAAATGAAGTTTTCATCAGTTCCCAATATTTTTGGTTTAAATTTTAAGTATTGTGAAAGAAAAGTCTCAATAAACATTTGATAACGATATTTTTCATACAAACATCCGTCTAAAAAAGTATGAAGCGTAAATCGGGGTAGCTTTTATAACCGGGGTAACTTTGATCATCAATAAATTTTTCCACATTATCATCAATAACTTAGTCTATAGTTTAAATTTTTGAAAACTGCTTTCTTCGTTTGAAATTCTATTAATTGAGTATTAAATAGACAAAATTTGGTTTGTATTAGAAATTGTTTTCTGTCAGTAAGAATGTAATTTCGAAATCTTAAACTCTCTATTTTTTCCAAGGCTCGCAAACAAACAGCTCTCCTGATGATACCAAAAAGTATTAAGAAACAAACGGGTGGTTCAATGTGAAAGAACAACTTTTTTGATATTTAAAAAGTAAGGACATTTTCCAAGAGTGAGCCGTTATTGGACAAATGGATAGGAATCCTATCGAAAAATTAACTTTGAAGAAAAAATGAAAATGGAATCTAGGGGAAAGTGTGAAGGAAAAATTCAATTTGTATTTTGAAGCTAAAACTATTTAGCAATTATTATAATTTTTGCCCCTAGATGTATGCAACATCATTGCTTTTTTTAGATTTTAAATGTTTTTAAAGGAAAACGTTTAAAAGCAATGTAAAATTTATAAATAAGAATTTGTAAACAATAATGAAGGTGTTTTGTATCCTTCATGATCAAGAAATAACGTTTAAACCGTCAAAATGGAGACTGATCAATTTAACCCCAAAGCATCAACTCCTGAACAGTGAAGAAATCGATTTTTTGATCAAATTTAAAGTAGTCCAAAACATTTATGCAACCATATTTTACGTTCATAGGAGTCCATTCCGGATGACGGAACTTCATTTTCAAACCCGAACCCTACTTTTATCGCGTCAATCAATTTGAATGAAATTCTGCCAGGTACTGGATCAAACATTTTTACATCTTTTCAACAATTTTCAAGAATTTTCAATGTAAACTGTCAAAAATACAACTTTGTGAAGCAATCTTAACTTTCCCTTTTCACGAGAATTGCTGTATCTTTTTACAGTCATAGTACAGTCATAGTAGGTACATTGTACACATCTTGTGAAAGTGTTATTTGGATATTAGAAAAAAATATCAAACCAGACAAAAATTAAAGTTGTTCAAAGTTTGGGCTTCTTTCAAATGTTGTATCTTTGAAAAATCTTTCATTGCATCGGGAGAACACAGTCAAATTGACCGGTATGTGTCGGAAGTGTGAGTTTTAATTTGTTCAATAATGTCATAAGGCATAGTAATTTTGATATGTCAATCAAACTCCTCATGCATACCATTCTCAGTTTTATCATGAAACATATCAGTTTTGCTACGCACGAAGTAAAACAACGCATCCTTTCATTGACAATTTCACAAAAACGCAGTCGAATTAACTATGCGCAGCCAAATTCAGCACATGGCAAAATAACTATGCATGAGGTATTTTAAACAACAAAACATATTTGATTCGAAAATATGGTTGCCTGTTTCTCTTTTAAACCACGGATTTAGTAGTTTCACTATGCTTTTCTTTTGAGTGTAATAGACCTTAAATTGTTACTAGGGGCTATAAATACACTACGTCAAATTTAAAAACCTACTCTTATTATGTGCTGTGAGCCTTGGGGTCGTACCTTTTGGTGATGTGCTGTGAGCCTACACTGTAAGGATGAGATGAAAGATATGCAGAAAATAAACCAAATTTAATTAAGAATATAATATAATGTTACTTTGATTTATCGGCCTAGCGGTGAAAAGTGATGTCCTTTTTAGTAGGGACATCTAAAGATTATGAATTTTTTTTTTTATATAGATGGATAGAAGGTTAGAAGAAATGAAAGATGGTGAAAATGAGCGGGTAGAATTTGTCTAGAAGCATTACCATCACATACCAAATTTTTGTTCCTCACGAGCCTACTACTATGAAGTGGTAGATACAGATAGAGTTGCATCTACCACCACACATTAGTAGGCTTAGCGTGGTCCGCCCCACAAGCGAGAACTTGTAGTGCGGACGAACAAAAAGATGGTATGTGATCGCTCAGATAAGCTCCCTTTAACTCAGAAACGCATCTATCGATGTTTAAGTCTTCTCAGTTTGTTATCTTCGCATTCGTTACATGCGGGGTTTGCATGCGAAACGGTACGGTCGATAGTCTGATAGTGACCAACCACCGATGCTATGATGTCGTGTTTTTTTATTTCTTTTTGGCCAAAGTTATTTAATTTTATGAAGAGATTAACCACCGTAATTTTTGTTTGTTACTTTGATTTATCGGCCTAGCGGTGAAAAGTGATGTCCTTTTTAGTAGGGACATCTAAAGATTATGAATTTTTTTTTTTATATAGATGGATAGAAGGTTAGAAGAAATGAAAGATGGTGAAAATGAGCGGGTAGAATTTGTCTAGAAGCATTACCATCACATACCAAATTTTTGTTCCTCACGAGCCTACTACTATGAAGTGGTAGATACAGATAGAGTTGCATCTACCACCACACATTAGTAGGCTTAGCGTGGTCCGCCCCACAAGCGAGAACTTGTAGTGCGGACGAACAAAAAGATGGTATGTGATCGCTCAGATAAGCTCCCTTTAACTCAGAAACGCATCTATCGATGTTTAAGTCTTCTCAGTTTGTTATCTTCGCATTCGTTACATGCGGGGTTTGCATGCGAAACGGTACGGTCGATAGTCTGATAGTGACCAACCACCGATGCTATGATGTCGTGTTTTTTTATTTCTTTTTGGCCAAAGTTATTTAATTTTATGAAGAGATTAACCACCGTAATTTTTGTTTGTTACTTTGATTTATCGGCCTAGCGGTGAAAAGTGATGTCCTTTTTAGTAGGGACATCTAAAGATTATGAATTTTTTTTTTATATAGATGGATAGAAGGTTAGAAGAAATGAAAGATGGTGAAAATGAGCGGGTAGAATTTGTCTAGAAGCATTACCATCACATACCAAATTTTTGTTCCTCACGAGCCTACTACTATGAAGTGGTAGATACAGATAGAGTTGCATCTACCACCACACATTAGTAGGCTTAGCGTGGTCCGCCCCACAAGCGAGAACTTGTAGTGCGGACGAACAAAAAGATGGTATGTGATCGCTCAGATAAGCTCCCTTTAACTCAGAAACGCATCTATCGATGTTTAAGTCTTCTCAGTTTGTTATCTTCGCATTCGTTACATGCGGGGTTTGCATGCGAAACGGTACGGTCGATAGTCTGATAGTGACCAACCACCGATGCTATGATGTCGTGTTTTTTTATTTCTTTTTGGCCAAAGTTATTTAATTTTATGAAGAGATTAACCACCGTAATTTTTGTTTGTTACTTTGATTTATCGGCCTAGCGGTGAAAAGTGATGTCCTTTTTAGTAGGGACATCTAAAGATTATGAATTTTTTTTTTATATAGATGGATAGAAGGTTAGAAGAAATGAAAGATGGTGAAAATGAGCGGGTAGAATTTGTCTAGAAGCATTACCATCACATACCAAATTTTTGTTCCTCACGAGCCTACTACTATGAAGTGGTAGATACAGATAGAGTTGCATCTACCACCACACATTAGTAGGCTTAGCGTGGTCCGCCCCACAAGCGAGAACTTGTAGTGCGGACGAACAAAAAGATGGTATGTGATCGCTCAGATAAGCTCCCTTTAACTCAGAAACGCATCTATCGATGTTTAAGTCTTCTCAGTTTGTTATCTTCGCATTCGTTACATGCGGGGTTTGCATGCGAAACGGTACGGTCGATAGTCTGATAGTGACCAACCACCGATGCTATGATGTCGTGTTTTTTTATTTCTTTTTGGCCAAAGTTATTTAATTTTATGAAGAGATTAACCACCGTAATTTTTGTTTGTTACTTTGATTTATCGGCCTAGCGGTGAAAAGTGATGTCCTTTTTAGTAGGGACATCTAAAGATTATGAATTTTTTTTTTTATATAGATGGATAGAAGGTTAGAAGAAATGAAAGATGGTGAAAATGAGCGGGTAGAATTTGTCTAGAAGCATTACCATCACATACCAAATTTTTGTTCCTCACGAGCCTACTACTATGAAGTGGTAGATACAGATAGAGTTGCATCTACCACCACACATTAGTAGGCTTAGCGTGGTCCGCCCCACAAGCGAGAACTTGTAGTGCGGACGAACAAAAAGATGGTATGTGATCGCTCAGATAAGCTCCCTTTAACTCAGAAACGCATCTAGGAACAAAAATTTGGTATGTGATGGTAATGCTTCTAGACAAATTCTACCCGCTCATTTTCACCATCTTTCATTTCTTCTAACCTTCTATCCATCTATATAAAAAAAAAAAATTCATAATCTTTAGATGTCCCTACTAAAAAGGACATCACTTTTCACCGCTAGGCCGATAAATCAAAGTAACAAACAAAAATTACGGTGGTTAATCTCTTCATAAAATTAAATAACTTTGGCCAAAAAGAAATAAAAAAACACGACATCATAGCATCGGTGGTTGGTCACTATCAGACTATCGACCGTACCGTTTCGCATGCAAACCCCGCATGTAACGAATGCGAAGATAACAAACTGAGAAGACTTAAACATCGATAGATGCGTTTCTGAGTTAAAGGGAGCTTATCTGAGCGATCACATACCATCTTTTTGTTCGTCCGCACTACAAGTTCTCGCTTGTGGGGCGGACCACGCTAAGCCTACTAATGTGTGGTGGTAGATGCAACTCTATCTGTATCTACCACTTCATAGTAGTAGGCTCGTGAGGAACAAAAATTTGGTATGTGATGGTAATGCTTCTAGACAAATTCTACCCGCTCATTTTCACCATCTTTCATTTCTTCTAACCTTCTATCCATCTATATAAAAAAAAAAATTCATAATCTTTAGATGTCCCTACTAAAAAGGACATCACTTTTCACCGCTAGGCCGATAAATCAAAGTAACAAACAAAAATTACGGTGGTTAATCTCTTCATAAAATTAAATAACTTTGGCCAAAAAGAAATAAAAAAACACGACATCATAGCATCGGTGGTTGGTCACTATCAGACTATCGACCGTACCGTTTCGCATGCAAACCCCGCATGTAACGAATGCGAAGATAACAAACTGAGAAGACTTAAACATCGATAGATGCGTTTCTGAGTTAAAGGGAGCTTATCTGAGCGATCACATACCATCTTTTTGTTCGTCCGCACTACAAGTTCTCGCTTGTGGGGCGGACCACGCTAAGCCTACTAATGTGTGGTGGTAGATGCAACTCTATCTGTATCTACCACTTCATAGTAGTAGGCTCGTGAGGAACAAAAATTTGGTATGTGATGGTAATGCTTCTAGACAAATTCTACCCGCTCATTTTCACCATCTTTCATTTCTTCTAACCTTCTATCCATCTATATAAAAAAAAAAATTCATAATCTTTAGATGTCCCTACTAAAAAGGACATCACTTTTCACCGCTAGGCCGATAAATCAAAGTAACAAACAAAAATTACGGTGGTTAATCTCTTCATAAAATTAAATAACTTTGGCCAAAAAGAAATAAAAAAACACGACATCATAGCATCGGTGGTTGGTCACTATCAGACTATCGACCGTACCGTTTCGCATGCAAACCCCGCATGTAACGAATGCGAAGATAACAAACTGAGAAGACTTAAACATCGATAGATGCGTTTCTGAGTTAAAGGGAGCTTATCTGAGCGATCACATACCATCTTTTTGTTCGTCCGCACTACAAGTTCTCGCTTGTGGGGCGGACCACGCTAAGCCTACTAATGTGTGGTGGTAGATGCAACTCTATCTGTATCTACCACTTCATAGTAGTAGGCTCGTGAGGAACAAAAATTTGGTATGTGATGGTAATGCTTCTAGACAAATTCTACCCGCTCATTTTCACCATCTTTCATTTCTTCTAACCTTCTATCCATCTATATAAAAAAAAAAAAATTCATAATCTTTAGATGTCCCTACTAAAAAGGACATCACTTTTCACCGCTAGGCCGATAAATCAAAGTAACAAACAAAAATTACGGTGGTTAATCTCTTCATAAAATTAAATAACTTTGGCCAAAAAGAAATAAAAAAACACGACATCATAGCATCGGTGGTTGGTCACTATCAGACTATCGACCGTACCGTTTCGCATGCAAACCCCGCATGTAACGAATGCGAAGATAACAAACTGAGAAGACTTAAACATCGATAGATGCGTTTCTGAGTTAAAGGGAGCTTATCTGAGCGATCACATACCATCTTTTTGTTCGTCCGCACTACAAGTTCTCGCTTGTGGGGCGGACCACGCTAAGCCTACTAATGTGTGGTGGTAGATGCAACTCTATCTGTATCTACCACTTCATAGTAGTAGGCTCGTGAGGAACAAAAATTTGGTATGTGATGGTAATGCTTCTAGACAAATTCTACCCGCTCATTTTCACCATCTTTCATTTCTTCTAACCTTCTATCCATCTATATAAAAAAAAAAATTCATAATCTTTAGATGTCCCTACTAAAAAGGACATCACTTTTCACCGCTAGGCCGATAAATCAAAGTAACAAACAAAAATTACGGTGGTTAATCTCTTCATAAAATTAAATAACTTTGGCCAAAAAGAAATAAAAAAACACGACATCATAGCATCGGTGGTTGGTCACTATCAGACTATCGACCGTACCGTTTCGCATGCAAACCCCGCATGTAACGAATGCGAAGATAACAAACTGAGAAGACTTAAACATCGATAGATGCGTTTCTGAGTTAAAGGGAGCTTATCTGAGCGATCACATACCATCTTTTTGTTCGTCCGCACTACAAGTTCTCGCTTGTGGGGCGGACCACGCTAAGCCTACTAATGTGTGGTGGTAGATGCAACTCTATCTGTATCTACCACTTCATAGTAGTAGGCTCGTGAGGAACAAAAATTTGGTATGTGATGGTAATGCTTCTAGACAAATTCTACCCGCTCATTTTCACCATCTTTCATTTCTTCTAACCTTCTATCCATCTATATAAAAAAAAAAAAAAAAAATTCATAATCTTTAGATGTCCCTACTAAAAAGGACATCACTTTTCACCGCTAGGCCGATAAATCAAAGTAACAAACAAAAATTACGGTGGTTAATCTCTTCATAAAAAAAAAAAAAAAAATATAATATAATATTAGTTGTATTCGGCAACACTGAAGATAAATAAAATAAAATTATTTTCTATGGCAACGTTTGCTATTTTGGCAACATTAGGCACACAATCAAAACAAAGTCAGGTATTGATCTATTCTTGTGAGTGACAGACGTGTCTAAGTGAATCTCTGAATTGAGATTCGTGAAATCACTACACACTATTAATTTTTTGGTGTAAATTTATGTCAAATTGGATGCACAAAATTGAAGCATCACATTTGACATAAAAATACACTTCCGAAAGACAGAAACGTTTGAAGCCGTAAATTATCAGACTTTAACTATATGACTTATTCAACATAATATTTTATCCCTAATGATGTAAATTTCTGTCCAATAGGACGCACAAAAGGGAAGCATCTTCTTTGACATAAAATTGCATCGCTACGGAAATCATATTGCGTTGTGTAATATTTTGGTAACAGAAGCATTCGGAAACATAAATTTTAAGAGAAATAAATGCTATAGCTTTTATTCCTCTCAAAATTTATGTCTCCAAAGCTTACGCTACCAAAACTTTACACAACGCAATACAAGTTCAGAGCTATAGATAGTATATAATTTAAATGAAACCAATTAACCTCCTTATTCGAAATATAACTTAATGTTATATCAATCTCACCAGGGAATAATGTAATTTCCAAAACAGAAATTTTCTGGAAAGTGTGGAAAATAGTGTTTGTATGTCATCATTATTTTTTTAATACTTTACACCTGGTTCGCACTATAAATAAGTTTTATTCATTTTTGTTTACCATTTGAATGCAGAGTCGTGAAGAAAATTAATTGAATTTCAGTTGAAACGTAAACATACAATTTATGAGACAATTAGTTTGCATTGCAAATCAATAAAGAAAAACAAATTTCATTGAATGTTGTCAATCATAAACAGAAATTTCATTTACTTCATATTAAATAATGGTACTTAAATTTCTACTAACCAAAATTTATGTGTCTAATTTGAATTAGAAAAGATTATTAGGTCGTATGCTGAAATCACTTCTAAATCACTTGTTAAACTTTAAATTCTATCACTAAACGTCTGGCAAATCAAAAGTGACTACAAGCAAACGCCTGATTTCATTCATGCTATTTACGTTATGAATCGGAAATATTCCACACTATCAACTGATAAAGTTATACGCCGGAATATGGACAACTTCTGTCTATTGGGTGGAAATCTCAGTTTCTTGCCTCATTCAGACTTACATTTTCCTTTTCAAAAAAGGATTTGTTGATTTCTCAATGTTCACTAAGTGCAATGTTTTGAGATGTGCACTGGTGGGGAATGAGAATCCGAGCTGTCGTTTATTTAGCTCTTCGTTGTCCATCCTGAAGATCTGAATTAAAGATCCAGATGTTTTCTGTAACAATTATATCAGATGTTGGTAATTAAGAAATCTTTTTTTAATTGACTTTGCATGACGTTGTGAAACTTGTCAAAGTACGTACATTTAAAGCCTAAAACAAATCACAAAAGTGAGTTCACTTGAAAAGTGCAATAAAACATACCTCGAACGATTTTTTTTTTTGAATTTGTGTTACATAATTTGCTTGACAGGCATCCTTCCGGCTGTGATCAAGCAGATGCAGCCATAAGACCTGCTGCAAATTTCCAGGTTGTTCCAATGTGATTCTGAAATAACAAAAAATAAAAGTTCCACGGATTTGTATTAATTCCAGAGTCAGAATCTAACTTACTCGGCAACAGGTTGCGACAAAGATTCGAACTTTTTCCGATGCTCCATTGTATTAAAAGGTGGTTTCAGCTGGTTGCACTGGTGGTAGTCAATCCGCTGGCGGATACTTTGTTAATTGAAAGACGTTAAAACTAGCTTTTGTTGATACTAACGAGCCTATAGTAAACATATACTATAGTTTTTTTAGTTGATACCACTTCCACGAATCGATCGGACCTGTACAAACATTGTTGAACTTTTAAGTAAGCAATTTAACTTACATATTGATTAAATACTTACGATAAAAGTTTTTTACGTCGAACTTATTCGATCTCGATCACAATTCCAGGGATTTCCGTTCCAATTGATTCCAAAAAAAGAAAATCAACGGAACCGAACAAAAGCACAATTTTCAGCTAAAGAAATAAAAATAATCATGATAGTGCCATCTTTCTGGAAGTTGATTCGCTGCATCTGAATGGGACACTTCATCTTGGAGCCGGCAGGAATCGATCGGCACCAAAAACCGTAAAACTTCGACCGGATTTACATGGAGCAACACAAAACAAAACCGAAAAACGAACAAAACAAAACAAACACTTGGCGCCAGTGATGCCAACTGTTTTTCCGAAAAGTCTGGAAGATTTTGACAAAAATGTCTGGAAAAGTCTGGATGGCGATCTTTATAGGTCGTGACCTTTCTTTTTTGTCGACAGATCTCAATATTGTAGTAGTCTAGGGATCAATACTCATTACTAGAAAATAATAAATGTCTGAGTCTATGTGAACGAAAGCTTGAACAACCGAAAGCTTAGAACCATTCAGCTGTCAAAATAACTTCTGTATTCTGCTTCACAGTTAATTCAGTCTTGCCGTTATGACTTATTGGATTTCAATAGTATTTTTTTATTAAAACGTTGAGCTTATAGAAATTTCTGGACAAATCTGGATAATTTATGAAAAGTCTGGACCAGACAACATGAGATCTGTATTTCTGGATGACACATAAAAATCTGGAAGATTCCAGAAAATTCTGGAAGGTTGGCAACGCTGCTTGGCGCATTTATGACGTTTCTCTTTTTGATGTTCTGGGATGCCCGGGATGCCAAGTGCATTGAAATATTGCAAATCATTGGACGAAACGTAAAAATTTAATAACCACTGTCAATATTTATAAAAACATTTCAATATAATATTTATAATTTCTTCAAGCTGTCAACATGCTCGCCTAACAATCACGAACTCTTGATAATAATGAAAACCATCTTCATAATCTTATGTTTTGATATTCAATTATACGTCACATCAGATCTAAAATTATATGATTTCCAATTTAGATCGAATAAAATTAGGTGTTTAAGCGTTTCTGGCTCGTGTTATTTTGAAAAATTTTTGGTGTGTACAATGGCGTGGTTGGTAGAATAAGCACAAATAGCACAGATATTGAAGGCTTCTGCTGCTGATCGTTTTGATTTGGCCTTCCGGTGGAATAAGACGGAATTGGCGTTAGAAACCCCGACACTTAAGGCTGCTGCTGCTGATTGTTGTGATTTAGTCTTTCGGTGGAATAAGACGGAATCCGCGTTAGAAGCGCAGATACTGAAGGCTTCTGCTGCTGATTGTTTTGATTTGGCCTTCCTGTAGAATAAGACGGAATCGGAGTTAGAAGCGCAGATACTGAAAGCTTCTGCTGCTGATTGTTTTGATTTGGCCTTCCGGTGGAATAAGACGGATTTTCTTTAGAATCGCAGATTTTTAAGGCTGCTGCTGTTGATTTTTTATTTTGATTTGGATTTTTAAGGCTACTGCTGCTGATTGCATGTTTTGAATAAGCCTTTTGGTTGGCTAGGCTGTTTTAAAGAATACTATCGAATTATTCCGGCTCTGGTAAACAGAGACAAAGTGACAAGGAAGGCACAGTTTGGGGAAGCTGTTGCTAAATATGTTTTATTTTGCAGATAGTCCTGGCTCTGATAAACAGAAGCAGAGCGACAGGAAAAACACAAATTGGGAAGGTGTTTGTGAAGAATATTTTTGGATGGGATGAAGAATACGAAATAGATTTGAAAAGCTTTTGCAGAGAATGGAATGTAGAACTAAGATGAGGGATATTTGGGATATAAAGTTTGTATTTAAGCAAAAACAAAAGTCAGTAAGTTAAAAATTTTATTGAGAATAGAGTTGAGAAGGAATGTAGAGATGAGATGAAGGATAAGCAGAAATTAAATAAAATTTGTAGGATGGAGAATATAGATGTGAAATATGGAATAAAAATTAAGGATATTTGGTGAAAAAAAATTTTGTTCTAAAGGTAAAAAAACAAAAGTCGACGCGTAAAAAGTTTCAATAGAGAAAAGGGGTGAGAAGGAATGAAGGGATGAGATGAAGGATATGCAGAAAATAAACCAAATTTAATTAAAAATATAGCCCCCGCACAATCATTAGTCACTTAACGTATCGATCCAACACAAAATATTCGTTTATTCGGGTGTTAATGGACCAAACATCAAGCTTTGCATCGATTTCAGTCATTAAATATTCCTTCTTTGATTTCAAATATGATTTTGTTTTCAATTTTTTTTGAAAAATAGCGTAATTTACCGAAAATATCAACGTTTTTCAAAACCACAATCATAGGTCAAAATTGTAACCCGTAACAATTACACTAGTTTACAGCATTTTTGAACTCAGTAAACTGAAGGTCATTTCTAATGTGAAATCGAGCGCTGAATCCGAAAATGAAATTCAAAAAAATCTCAGTAGAACCGTTTTTGAGTTATGCTCCAAATATGAAATTTCGAAAAAATTAAAAAAGTTCTTGTACTTAGATTAAAATATCTCGGACGGAATAACAGTAATTTGAAATCCTTCTTTTGCATTTTAAAGGTGAATAAGTTTTCTATCGATCATTTGAACACTGTTTTTGCATTTGACCAACAGTATTGTTGATATTAGTGACTTTATGAGAAAAAAAATTATAAAAAACGTATTTTTTTAGAGAAAATGTTGTTTCAACGAAAGTTTTAGACTCGATGGTAGCATTTTAAAAATCTGATTTTCTTTTGCGCTTAAATGTCAATTTAAAACAAAGATTTCAAGTGGTTATTTATCAAAATCGGTTGAAAATTGAAGAAGTTATGGCTACTTTACCATTATTGAAATTTTTGGAGTTTTTAATAATTTAACGAACCGCAGTACACTTATCATAGTATAGGAAGAATGAAACATGATAAATCTCACTCGCTCCAAGTCAAAATTATTTATTAGCTTACCAGAAGGTCACATGCCAAGTTTCAGGAAGATCTGACCTTAGGGAGGGGTTGCTTAAGTCTCAAACGTGAATAAAATTTTGAGGTATTTTGGCCGGAAGGAACGAAAAATACTCGTTTTTCATCAATAACTTTTTTCATCACTAGCTGATTTTTTTTATGGTTGATTTTCTTAAAGCTTAAGTTGAGACAAATATTTCACCCGAAGACTGTAACTCGATTGGATTTGAAACAGAAAAGTTATTGCGGTTCGAAGGCCGCAAATTTTGTCCAACACGCAATGAGTACTTTTTACGCATTGCGTTTTATACGACAATTTTCGACCAAAATACAATCTTTAAACCGCAATAACTTTTCTGTTTCAAATCCAATTGAGTTACAGTCTTCGGGTTAAATATTTGTCTTAACTTAGGCTTTAAGAAAATTAACCATAAAAAACAATCAGCTAGTGATAAAAAAAATTATTGATGAAAAACCAGTATTTTTCGTTCCTTCCGGCCAAAATACCTCAAAATTTTATTCACGTTTGAGACTTAAGCAACCCCTCCCTAAGGTCAGATCTTCCTGAAACTTGGCATGTGACCTTCTGGTAAGCTAATAAATAATTTTGACTTGGAGCGAGTGAGAATTATCATGTTTCATTCTTCCTATACTATGATAAGTGTACTGCGGTTCGTTAAATTATTAAAAACTCCAAAAATTTCAATAATGGTAAAGTAGCCATAACTTCTTCAATTTTCAACCGATTTTGATAAATAACCACTTGAAATCTTTGTTTTAAATTGACATTTAAGCGCAAAAGAAAATCAGATTTTTTAAATGCTACCATCGAGTTTAAAACTTTCGTTGAAACAAAATTTTCTCTAAAAAAATGCGTTTTTTATAATTTTTTTTCTCATAAAGTCACTAATATCAACAATACTGTTGGTCAAATGCAAAAACAGTGTTCAGATGATCGATAGAAAATTTATTCACCTTCAATATGGAAAAGAAGGATTTCAAATTACTGTTATTCCGTCCGAGATATTTTAATCTAAGTACAAGAACTTTTTTAATTTTTTCGAAATTTCATATTTGGAGCATAACTCAAAAACGGGTCTACTGAGATTTTTTTGAATTTCATTTTCGGATTCAGCGCCCGATTTTACATTAAAAATGTTGGTCAGTTTATCAAGTTCACGATTTTTTTTAAATTTTGTAAACTAGTGTTATTAGTCAAATTGCTCACAATTATTAGTCACATTGAAGTCCATGGCAACACCCGAATATCAACATGGAAATACTAGTATAGATTCAAGGCGCATTTGTGTTAAGCTATAGCAACCGAGAAATGTTTTGTTTTGCTTGCGAAAAAGTGACCCATAATTGTATGGAATTGGGTGGGTGCTGTAACAATTATCGGTAACTTTTGTTTTGCTAAATATTATTGAAATTTTGCATTTTATTTGCTCAGTTTCATTTGAAAAATGTTAACTCGTCCTTTGTGCTTATATGAGACCAATTTATTTTGTTGGAATCTTTGAAATACTCGCATAAGGGGCTTAACGGTTTAAGATGTCATCCTTACAACATTGAAATTGTATGCGGTAGTTCAACACAGAATAGTTAACGTATGATAAAAACTATTCAAATAGCAGTTTTACTGTTACCAAGCGCACACATAATATTTTCAATGCATTTTGATGCTGTTATCGACAAACTAAAAATAATAAAAGGATTACATTTCATTCAGTTTAGCAGATATCAGCAGTTAAAATGTTTGGTGACTAATAATTGTGTGTGACCCATGATTCTGGGGACTGGGGACTGTACAAAATAATAATAGTTGTATTCGGCAACTCTGAAGATAAATAAAATACAATAAAAATTTTTTGGCAACACTAGCCAAACAAACAAAACAAAGTTAGTCATTGATCTATTTTTGTGAGCAACAGACGTGTGTGAAGTGAATGTCTGAATTGAGATTCGTAAAATCACGACACCTACTTGGTTGAGTAATTCTACTGAATCAAAGCAATCGAAAACTTTACTTTAGCTCAACCACGGTATGAGGAAAGTTTTCCTACACCGTGGTTGAGCTAGAGTGAATATTTTGAATGCTTTGATTCAGTTAAAAATCTAAAAACCAAGAATTCAAGCGATGTTTTTAAGCATTTTATAAATATTTGGACCTATGCCAAAAGAATGTAGTTTTAAACAACTTAATACCTAAAGTACAAAAAAAAAAATTAATTAATCTGCAAATTTATAATGAACAATCAATTTTATAAAATACAAACCATGTCGTGGTTTCACCTAGGTATGTTAGTTTGTTTAACAACAGATCGCTGCAAACGTTAACATATTTACTCACTTCTATGACAGTTGAAAATTTTCCAAACACAGCACGGTGTCCATGACAAGTTTTTTTTCCTTTCTCATTCTGTTCATCGTTCACAAACCTCTTCAGCATTGTCATTTAGAAAATCGGAACCGCCACCGTTCTTCAAAAAGCGATATCTCGGAACGATGTGCTCGGTTCCGCTGCTTGGAGTTTAAACATGGCACCACACCCAAATCATGAAGGATGTTGGTGACGAAGACGAAAGGAAAAACCCTCCCTACAGATAGGATCTTCAGACCACATAAACAGCGAGCGTAGAGAGCTTTCTTCTACTGTCTGGAATAAGTCTTGACGTGACGGACTTGAGGGGAAGTCAACAGATGCGATGGAGGAAGATTCGGTTGTTGAATAAATTCCGCGGGTTGATCCGCCATAAAAACGACGCGTTCTCAACCCCCCACGCCCTCGATATCGCGTCAAGTGTTCTCCCAATCCTCATTCTTCTTTTCCGAGATTCTCTCTCAACAAAAAAAAACCCCTAAAAAGCTTCCGTTCATTTGTTCGGTTGATGATTTTTCGGTGGAAAACGGTTTGACTTTTTAGTCCCTCCACGCTCGATTTTTGTAGGGTGGATCGTCGTCGTCGCCATCGTTAGGAACGACTTTTTGTGAAACGGAGGGAACGGGGAAATTGAAGGTTAGGAACAGTATCAGTGCATCAGGTTTTGTGTTTGTGAATTTGTGTGTTTGTGTGTTTGCCAGTTTGTATAAAGGACGTTTTGGAAGTGGGTTGGGTTTTCCGGCATGCAAAACCGGTGACTTCCAGACCCAACCATGCCGTGGAGGCAGGAGTGTATTATGAAATCAACTTTTTTGATGGTGTCATTCGCTGTCAAGTACGGCGTGTAAACATTTAATGGCTTTGTAAATCTTGTGCCAGGTTCATAAATAAGTCAATAAATCGCGCTACTGCTGCTGCTTTGCATGTTTCGGTGCTTGCGAAATGGGCTTAGCGGGCTGGTGGGTTTTATGTGCAGAGTCCGATTGATTTGATTCCGACAGATTCTGATGCATGTTAACTTTGTGGATGATTGTTTTTGCATTTATCTACCTCGATTTTCCAGAATGACTATTGAGGCATTATATAGTAAACAAAAGTTAATGTATGTAATACAAGAAGCATGGTTTCAAGAAACTTATTACATTGTTGTTGACGTATTTCTTTCAGTTTTGCATTTTAAAAACCTGAAGACCCCTCATCTTCAAGTGTGTGTGTAGAATGTTGCTCCTTTTTTGATGAAGGAATTCACTTTTCAGTTGTCAAAATGCCGCCCTAGGAAGAAAAGCAGCGTATCAAAATTATGCTCGCGCATCGCAAAAATCCGAGCTACTCGCACGCAAAGCTGGCAAAATCGCTAAAGGTTGCCAAATCAACCGTTACAAATGTAATTAAAGTTTAAGGGGAACGTTTAACGACAGCCAGGAAGTTTGGATCGGGGGGAAATCGAAAACCGGAAGCTTCTGAGACGACAAAGAGAGTTGCCGGTAGTTTCAAGCGAAACTCTAATCTCTCTCTCCGAGATGCCGCAAATAAGCTGGGTGTATCGTCTACAACCGTGCATCGATCCAAAAAACGAGCCGGACTATCGACTTACAAGAAAGTAGTGACTCCAAATCGCGATGATAAACAAAATACGACGGCCAAAGCGCGATCTCGGAGGCTGTACACGACGATGCCGACGAAGTTTGACTGCGTGGTAATGGACGACGAAACCTACGTCAAAGCCGACTACAAGCAGCTTCCGGGACAGAAGTTTTATACGGCAAAAAGAAGGGGAAAGGTAGCAGATATTTTCAAACACATGAAACTGTCGAAATTCGCGAAGAAATATCTGGTTTGGTAAGCCATCTGTACCTGTGGCTTGAAAAGCAGCATTTTCATAGCTTCCGGGACTGTCAACCAAGAAATTTGCGTGAAAGAGTGTTTGAATAAACATCTGCGGCCTTCCCTGAAGAAACACGGTTGTTCAGTACTGTTTTTGGCCGGATTTGGCATCTTGCCATTACGGTAAATAGGCCATGGAGTGGTACGTTACCAACAACGTGCAGGTGGTTCCCAAGGACAAGAACCCTCCCAACACGCCAGAGCTCCGCCCAATTGAGTAATACTGGGCTATTGTCAAGCGGAACCTTAAGAAGACCAAAAAAACTGCTAAGGACGAGCAGCAGTTCAAGGCAAACTGGCTTTGTGCGGCGAAGAAGGTGGACAAGGTTGCTGTACAGATCTGATGGCAGGGGTTAAGCATAAGCCCGGCAATTCGGATTTGGAAAAGCGGAAGCCTAACTGAATATTTTTCCTGAATTTTATACTAATTAAACATGAAAAAGAAATTTAATTTCATTTTTGATGTAAACAATTTCACCGATTTACACGCGTTTTCCCATGACCAAATTTTGACCGTATCACCCTTCATCGCATCCGATTTCTACCGACTTTAAGTAATCATTTTTACGATAGTTTACTTTTTTGATAAGAATTGTGTTTCGAATTAACAATGTTAACGATTTTAGCTATCATTCTAATGCAATTTTATGTTTGCTGGGCTGGACTTTTGCTTGATAAAAAAAAAGCTTCCATGAAGAGGATAAACACCAAGCTTTTATCAAAAATGTGTACCCGAAACAATATAAATAAAAAAATTACAAAACATTTTGTACATAGTTTGATTTGAGAATGAAATTAACGATGAACTAAAGGCAAAATCTGGGCTTTGACAATAAAATCTAGGAAAGCAGCAAGACCAGATTTTTTTCTGAACAGTTGGCTTTGATGAGATTTTTTTAAAACTCATCAACATTGTGTCCATGCATATAATTTCAAAGAACGTAATTTCTCAATACAATTTTATCCTTTTTTTCTAAATATCCTGAAGAATGGAGTATTCTGATTTGGAAGAAGAATAATTAAAGTTCATTGGATAACTTTCGTACCATCAAAATTCTCTGTGCCGTATTGGAGGTATTGAAAAAATTCTTAAGTCTAAATTTGCATCTTATTATCGAAATCTGAACTTTTCAGTTTATACCAGGTAGGATATCTGCAAACACATATGCATGTAGCACCGAAATTGCGAATGCATTGCGAATGCATTGCGATAAGGCTTGGCCTCAATCTATAGTCATGATCCTACAATATTTTTCAAAGGCATTCGACACAATCAACCACGTTGATTTTTGAAGTAAACTGTCACCAAATTTAAGATTTTTCATCTCAGCAATGACTTCGGTAAAATCGTATCTGGAAAGTCGGTTCTGAACTGTCTACAATAATAAAATCAGTACTCAACTTGCCTATTATTTACATCTGAAATACCGCAAGGCTCTGTTCTAGGACCTATTGTTTTGACCATAAATATTATCGATTTTCCAAATGCTTTACGATACCTTAAAATACACAATTTTTCCAGACGACTTGCAACTCTATTATGCTTTGTCATTATTGTGAGCAATTGGCATGCAAACTTTTTCAATGAGAATAATTCGATACAGACAATCCCTTAAATCTGCAGAAGGCCGCCGACCGTGGCCTAGTGGATAGCGTTTCAGTCTTCTAAGCCAGAGGTCATGAAATCGAGTCTCGGTCACGGCATACATAGTGGGCTGGTGTTGTTAGCATTAGTAAAATGCTAGCCATTATATCCTTGAAATATGTACGATTTAGTCTTTAGTAGAATTTAGATATCTTCAAAGAAACATGAAGTTTCACTGAAATCCTATATGTGTGTGTTCTTTTTAAGGTAATTCGATAAAACTCGTTTCAGAAGCAATCTGCAAATTTTAAATATGAATGATTTATGCTACAGCAGTGTGGAAAAATATTTAACTTTTTAGGACTCATCTACTTCAAACAGTTCTTATGAATACTGAAATGAAAATAAAGCCTTTCGAGGATTTAATTTTATCGCATTTTATAATCAGTGATTTTTTAACTGTCTCAGGTTTTCAAAGCAGTTCTTACCAAACTTCTCGTAGCCCTTCATTCTTGCGTAAGATTAATTTTTAGTTAAAACCGTTTGAACCATGCACTTGCAGACCTGTTCATTAGGATGTTCCTTAAATATTTTTAGAAATTTTAAGTTACCAGATGCAATGCAGATGCGCTCAAACAGCCTTCATTCGATTCCTTGAAAAACACACACAAGATAATACTCATTTTGCTTTTAGTTTGAAGTCCATTTTTTCTGAAGTATTTGAAATAATTGAGGGAAAAACCGTCATAGCCCCATTTTCCAATAAGTGAGATGGCTCAAATAGCCTTCATTATATTCCTTGGAAAAAAATCACACCAGGTTGTTCAAATTTGTTACAATACTTTCTAGTACGAACAAGCTTTTTTTCTGAATTAATTTAAAAATGTTGGTTCTACGAAACGCCAACTGTATGTTTGTTATGTTAAGGATTTACTTAGACAAATCAGTACTATTATCCATAGTGAGGAGTGGGAATAGTGGGTTAAAACAGCCATAGCTCTAAATTCCAAAGTGTGCAGTAGCTCGACATGAACATGAATCCCATTTGGTTTCAAATCATTAAGTTCGAACAAGCAATATGTTAAAAATCTAGGGAAATTAAGAATAAAACAATCATAACAAATAGCCTTCATAAAATTTCTTGAAAAAAAATCACACAAGATTCTTGTTACTTGCACCGAAAAATTGCAGGTCGAACAAGCTTTATCTGAACTATATTAAAAATGTTAAGTTATAAATAGTCTTCATTCGATTTCTTGGAATAAATTACACAACATCGGTCTCATTTGGTTTGAAATTTTTAAGTCCGAACTTACGTTTTATATATTTAATCTAATATATAAAGATGAGTTGGGCTATATATGTTTGTATATATATATGCACCTTATACAAATCCACACCGCTTAACCGATCACCTTGAAATTTGGTACAGTGATGTAAACGGACATGAGAAAGGTCGAGGTATTAGTTTTGAGTCCCTCCCACCTAAGAAAAGGGACCCTCCCATACAACTTACGTTTTTATTCCCACGAACCAAAAGTCATGGCACCCATTTGTCAACCGATTTTCGTTTCCTTTGGCGGGATTGTTTTCACCATCACCATGGGCCAGGCATTAGAAACGACCATTCAAAGTTCACGTGTACTGGAAAGCAAATCAAAGCTTGCTGAGCATACAAAATTTTAAAGGAGAAATTTTGGCGGGTGTTTTCTCCTTCTACTGTTCAAAGCACGTTGTACCGGTGCGAGGCATTTGATTGCAATGATGAGCCTTCATTTAGGATAAAAAAAACTACTCGCCTGTTAGGAATATATTGAGAACAGTAGTTGAGAATCTACTAGAATATGCAGTGTGTAAAATATGGATACATTAATTTATGTGCATTATGAATTGACTTCTTCAGTTGAATAACTATTTGGACTGAAAACTAATGTTCCAGCTTTTAGGAACCATCCATTTTCATATTTTTGGATCTCCTCATACGGAAACAATTAATAAAACTGAGGGTTGTAGGTTCAAGGCTGCAACTTCAACACTTTGATTGCCGTGTAGGAATTTAATTTACAATAGGAATTAGACAAATAAACGTTCATTTTATGCAAAAAAATTAAAACAAAATTCAACGCACGAGACTTTTAGTAATTTAATCTGAAGTTTTTAGTTTTGTACAATTCAATTTCATTTGTAAATTTTAAAATTTTAAGTTATAATTGATCATCGATGTGTTTAATTCTACCATCCAATTATAAAGAATTTTAAAAAGCACATTGAAAACATGCAGAGGAAGTCTTTTATAAGGTTTCAGCGGAAATCTATTTAGAAATTTCTAAGTACAAAATAAAACTTAAATGGGAATTCCATTCTACGGGGAGATCTTGAAAAGAGGTCGTTAAGATTTGTTTACAAGCTTAATACATGGAATTTTCACTAGATAACCCATGGAAAAGATAAAAAAATGAAATCATTCGATAAAAAAATGGCAATTCAGTTCAAGCTTCCAGAAAAATGGTGGGTGTTGCCAGAATTGCCGTATCGGGATCGGACAAATCCCCCCAATATTATCGAAAAACTTGGCCAAATCCCGCATTTGATTTCAAAATGTTCAAACCGATATCCTGGCAATATCCGGGCAAACTTGGTCAAAACCGCGGAATTATTCAGTAAAAATAACGAAAAATATACTTGCAATATTTTTTTTCAACAAACCACAGCAGAATTTAAATTGTTTATCAAGCTTCCAAACACGAGTCATGATTATTTCTAAAACTTGCCATTTATAACTTCTTTTTGAACGTAAAAATGAAAAATTATTATAATTAAATCTCAGTTTATGTTACGTTTCAAAAATGATGTGATTAAATCCGGGCAAAATCCGGGCTTTTTGCATCAAAATCCGGGAAACCGGGCCGGACCAGACTTACCTCAAATTTTGAGTCAAATGTTCTAGCAAATCCGGATATGTCCGGGCAACCTTATATTGACATGTTTTTCGTGATAGAATGGATAAGCATTCAAGGGAAATTAGTTCAAATTTCTATAAGCAAACCTAAATACTGTTAGTTATTCAATAATATGAAAACGATAAACTTCGCTTATAATCCTAATTAAAACTTTAAGAAAACTAACAAAACTTACAAACATGGTTCAATTTGTTATGATTATGAACAAAAAGCTTTCAAAATTTAAAAAAGTCAAACGACTAATTTCAATTTATATTTTATGTGAACCCGAGCAAGGCTGGGTAAAATCAGCTAGTTGACAAATATAGGAGAAAATAATGGTAAAATCTGCAATTACTCCATTTGCCGAAGTGTGTGGAAGTTCAAATAGCTTTCAGTTGATTATTTAAAAAAAACACAAGATAGGTCTTTTTTTCAAAATTTCGTCGTCCAAATAAGTGTTCTTCTGGATTGTTCACAAAATATAGGAAAGTATATTTTCATAGATTTGGTTCATGTAGGAGGGAAGATATTGAATCTAGAGTCCTTCATGCAGAAAGAAGTCTTTACGGCTCTTCCTGAAAAATAAGTTCAATAAAGTTAATTATCCGATGCATACACGATTGAGGGTTATTTAAAGTCGCGTTTGCTTTTCTTTTTACACATGTGTTGTGTCTGATTCAACTGGGATTTTTTAAAATGATATGAAAGATATACACAAAAAAAATTGAAATTATATAAAACAAGAGTTGCATTCGTCAACGTGTTCAACTGAATCTGAGAATTGAGATTCGTTAAATTATTAAAATCACATCAATGGCGAAGTTGGTTGAATAAGAAAAAAGAGCGCAGATTTTTAAAGCTGACTGCTAAGAAAAAACATCTGATTCGGCCTTCTGTAGTAAGGTTAATCGACTGCTGATTGTTTGTTTTCATTTAGCCCTCCGGTGGGAAAGACGGATTGGCTTGAGAAGCGTAGATTTTTGAGGCTGCTGCTGATGATTGTTTGTTATGATTTGGCCTTCCGGTGAAAAAAGTAGGTGGATTGGCTTAGGAAGCGCTGATTTTTAAGGCTGCTGCTACTGTTCTCTAGTTATGCTTATGCCTTCAGGTGAGAAAAGAAGGATTAGCTTGAGATTCGCAGATTTTTGAGCCAGTGTCTGCTGATTATTAGTTTTGATTTAGCCTTGCGGTGGAAAAATGTAGGTGGGCTTAGGAAGCGCAAATTTTGAAGCCTGCCACTGCAATTTTTATTTGTTTTGATACAGCCTTTGGTAGAAACATGGATTTGCTTAGAGAGCGCAGATTTTTAAGACAGCTGCTACGATAAAAAAGTTTCTGGCTCGGTCTTCGGTAGCAAGACGGATTGAAACGAACATTTTAAGGCTGTTGCTGCTGATTATTTGTAATGATTTGGCATTTAGGTCAATGAAGACGGAACTGGCATAGAAAGCGCTGATTTTTTTAAACAGTTGCTGCTAATTTTTTTATTTGGCCTTCCGGTGGAAAAAGACAAAATTGGTGAAAAAGGACGAATTGGTTTTAGAAACGCAGATTTTAAGTCTATCGGTGCTGATTGTTGGTTATGATTTGGCATTCCGTCGGATAAAGACGGTATTGGCATAAGAGATAAGATGAAGGATATGCAGAAAACATAAAAATTATATAAAAACATTTATTTTAATTTATCTAAGAATGGAATTAAAAACAATGATGAATGATATGTGGTAAACAAAACTTTGTTAAAGAACAAACAAAAAACTCGATAAGTAAACAGTTTCAATTGAGAAAAGAGAAGAGAAGGAATGTAGAGATGATATGAAGGATATGCACAAAATAAATAAAATTTATTTAATTTGTAAAGAATTTATCTGCACAAGACGCATTCTTCACAAAAATCAGAGTAAGAATGAATAAAAAAAGAAAAAAATCTTTCAAACGTCAAATTTCTCTCATCAATCTACCGACCAGTACGAAGGTTCAAAACTTCACTTTCTTTTTTGGTGATTTTCAATTAAACTTTTTTGATGCTGAAAAGCACTTGTTTTGAATAAAACAATGATTAAATTAGGTTTTGTTTTGCTCTAGCAAATTCTTGCATGATCGGGCGTATTGAGTTGCTCAAATTTCATTGAAGTTTTTGAAGCTGATAAACTAAAAATTGTTTGATTATTGGTTGTTCTAAAAATAGTATAAATAACAAAATTAGATTTTGGTAGATCCCATGGACCGAACAACATTTTTATATAGTTAAAAGATTATATTTACGACAGAGTTGGCAGACTGGTATTGGATAATCTAGCTGGTGTATTCAATTTCGATGTTTACTTTTCAATCTGCAGCAATAAACTCATAAGACCTGAATTCAGTACCTAAACAACTAAGTTACATGACTCGCGACACGAAACTGATCATCTGACCCCTAGATCTTAGTTAGTTTGAAGTGTTTGATTACGACCTACTTCGAAATAATTTGACAAAGCCACCATTGCAATTGGTAAATAAAATAGTTGTTAAGTGCCACTCCAGAATCCAATACGTAGTACGAAATTTAAAGTTGAGAAACTTTTACAAGCTTCTTTCAAAAACATTTGTTATCTTTAAGGGAAACGACAGTTATTTCTTAGAATTCTCACATACATAAAAGTGATAAAGTGTTTTAGAAATGTATCTCTCACCTTCAAATTGTAGCAGTTTTTCCTGATTTCAACATTCAAATATATCGCTCTTTAAAAATTTCAGCAATTCTTTTTTTTTGGTTTAACAAAGCTTATTTTTTTCTCGCAATTTTCTCAAAAATTTCCCGCGGAAAAAATTTGATAAAAACCGTTCCTATGCTTTCATTAATCAGCCATTTTTCTACATGAAATTCCACTGAAACCGTTTCACACTCCCATCTGCCATGTAGTGTTATTTATATAAAGAACATTAACTTCAAACCGACAGCTTCCAGCTTCCTTCCATGTTGCTGGTTGGTTTGGCCTCACTTTGCTTGGCTCGGGTCCGTTTGGCGCAATGGCCATAAAATAAAACATTCTCTGAATATAAATTTCTTCTGGCCCCAAAAAAATAGTAAGCAACGTACCGAGGAAAATGATATATATCTTAGACCAGTGAAGCATCTGCCAATATTCGGAACTTCGGGGCTCGAAAGCTGTAGCAAAGAAACTGCTAGAAGCAAGCAAGGCTAAAGAGCCAGCCAGCAGTTGCAGCTATCCGAAACAGTTACTAAACCAAAGAATACTTAACCGATTTACCATTCCGTTTCCATTGATCCGTAATGGAATGAATTGCGGTTTCTGGAGAGGGAGGTTTGCAAAATAAAAACGTCAGTTTCTTTGGCAGTTTCGCCTTTGCAGCGATTTTTTAGTTTTGTTGCTGGCTGCCGTGACCCTTTTTCCAGCATCGGCAGGAGCTGCTCTAGCTTTACCACAATCGAAGATTTTCCGCAGTTTGGTTTTGCAATCCCCGGTTGGATTCGCGCCGTCTTCCTCCGGAAGTGTAGGAAGGTGGTTCTTAAAACACAACAAATGTGTTTAGATCTATTTCAGCTTTATTCAATTAAGATTAAAGTTTTGTCAATATTTTGCACGATTTCTAAAATAATAATAAAAATAACTTCTGTTTAAAAAGAAATGTTTGGCTAGCGGTCGACGAGAAGGCCGACTCTCTTGCAAAGGTGGGTGCTGCTGAAGTCGACATTTATCAGCGTCAAATAGTTTTTGAAGAATTTTTTTGACAGAATCATAGCAATGGAATGAAGATGAGTTACGTCGATCATCTCCAAGGTAAGCCTTAAGCCGTGGTTGATGAAGTTGAATAAGAGTCAAGATTTTATTTAAACATTTTCTCGTCTCATGTCCAATCACTATGCCTTGGATGCGTTATTTTTCCGTGTGAATCTGGCTGGCAACAGTTTTTGTTTGTGGCCAGGGTTACCACGACATCAAGCATTTTCTTTGGTAGTGTGAAATCAATTCTGTCGTCAGAGCGAGCTTACAAGATTCCCTACGGGCCCGAACAAGACAATCCCGTATTCCAGTCAGAGATGTGGTGGCTGCGACTTTGATTATATGTCAGAAATTTATTCATTCCTTAAAGCTACTGGTCTTTGTCTCTAATGTCTTTTCTTTACTTTACTTTATCTCTCTCCAATGATGTAAAATAGACGTATGTAGGTATTCGTGGTAACCATCAAGATTTTGGCTCTGTTTAGCTTCAAAATAACGAGCCGTCTTCAAACGAATTTTGATATTCATTCGAAAATTTCAAACACCAACTATGAATTTAAACCTTATCCAAGATTACAAATCGGAATTCATCATAAAACTGCTAAGCGCGCCTACAATTTGTTGACAAAATGTGACAAAATAATATACCTAATCAATGCATTTTTAAGGGGAAAAAGGCCCTGAACATAAGGCATAAAAAATTTCAAGAATTTAAAATTTAAAAAAATTAAATATTCATGTATGTACCTCGCCTCTCTTCTACCCAGATAGTCCTTAGTTTTTTTTTGTCCAGCAACCATCATTTTTTCATAAGTTGATCATCCAGGTGGTAAATCCTTTTTAAGGATTGTATTACAAGGCACAGCGAGCCAACGCGTCCCCCTAGTTTGCTACTCTGGATCTTTGGGTTAAATTGGTGACTCATTATACTTTGTACTCCTACACCAGAAAGTCCTCCTGGAGCCTCTGCTCTGGCCATAATTCCCATCCAGACCTGCAACGAAGCCGTGACAGAAAACCATACTCTCTCAAAACGCCCCACGGCAATACTCATTTTCGTTCTACACCAGCAAAGCTCTCCCCTTTTACTGTCACGATTTGCGACTCACTGGTTATTTGCCGCTACTCGTGACTCGAGGCCCACTTTCGGTCTTTTGTCACAATTCGAGACGTTGACAAAACGCCTCTCCTCGTGACTTAAGATCCTCTTTCACTCCGCCCTCTTGACCCGATTCGAGACGGGACTATACCTCGCCTCTCCTCTTTTCTTGAAAGCCTTGTTTTCTCCATCTCTTGACATAATTTTTTTCACTAAGCGTCTTCTTCGTCTCAACTTTTTAAGACTCAATTTGAGACCCGACCTCTCCTCATGAGAATTGAGGTCTGGGCATGTTTCCGACACAAGGCCCTCTTCTCAGCCCGTCGTGTGTCAATCATATCCACGATTCAGGGCCAGGAACATCCCGCATATCGGTTAAGCGACTACCCGATACACGTGACGACCCTTCTTTCTACTTGCAACTGAGCACTGGTACCAAGGCATCCAGTCGCTTCACGTTTGTGCTACACTCGATACGTAGGCCACATGCCACCTGATTTGTTTTAGTTGATGATCACAGGTGTTAAATCCGGGTTTACGGATTGTATTTCAAGGCACGGTGAGCCTCCGCGTTCCCCCCGTTTTCACATCTAGGTCCATGGGTACAATGGGAAGACTCGTGATATACTTCGTGTAACCTCCTTCTCCCCAAACTCCAAAAGGAGCCGCAGACCTAGTTCGAACTGTTTAACACCATATCCTTTAAAAGTGGGAGGTCTATTCTAGTGCACTCCAAGGCAACACTAATAGACGAGACTACTTTCAGCAATACCTCTCGTCATTTTGACTCGATGTCTGAACTCTCCTCTATCGATTTGAAAACCGACGCCTCCTCGCAATGACTCGAGATTCCCACATAAACCTCTCCCCTTCGCCACTCGAGGCCTGATGTCTCCTCTTACGACTAGAGATCCGACCCCTCCTCGCATCGAGGTTGACGAACACATATCTCTCCTCTGCAAGGCTCAAGGTCCAATCTCTCCTCTTGCGACTCGAGATCTCCTCCTGAAGACTCGAGACCTGACCTCTCCTCTAACGTTTCGAAGACTGACCTCTTATTCTCAAGATTCGAGGTTTGCCACCTGTATGCCCGTCGTGTGCCGATCGAGAGGATCTTATCTTAGACTCGCGCCTGTCACAGCACACGTGCTGGACTTAACGCAACCTACTCGGATGATTCTCGACAAAGACCACTGCAGAAAAGGTCAAGACTCTCTCCTCTTAGCTTCGATCGTTGGAAACTACTACTCAGACATTTTCCGAAGGTGATGCAACCTACGGACGAAATGATGCTGCCTTATCTTTGTAGTTTTAAACCGTGGGGTCAGATGCACCCAACTCGATAGCCCTCGTCGATGGGGCCAGTCTACTTCGAACGTTGTCTGGTCTACTTGTGACCCTTTTGCTGGCAACCTTAGGATTTTTGGCTAGCGACTTTTTCTGTCCGTCGTGTTGCAGATCGAGAGCAGCTTTTCCTCAATGATTCAAATATTCGGTAATACATTATCAGTCGGTAACATTTCATAGCTGCATTCCAGTTTCTAGATAGTCTGATTGGTGGAATCAAGACTTGCATATGGCGGTAGTTTATCAACAACCAACCATCAACAATTTATCAACAGAACATCAAAGTGATCATGCAGTTATACATCTCCCCCTTTTCCTTTTCCTCTTTCTCAATTTTGGTCTATCTCCTTTATCTTCTTTCTCCTTTTTCCTCCTTCTCTTTTTCCCCTTTACCAACTTCAGACAGGCGTGGAAGACCCCGAGACGTGTGTCATGGTTAGGTAACGCTTTCATAGTAACTCGCGCCTGTCACAGCATCCACTCCTGCAGAATTTCTAACCACAAGGCCACAGCCGATTGAGGAACTACCAAGCTAGAATCCCATCACGACCAGCCCGAATGGAATCTCCGCTTCCTTTAGCTGCAGGAAAGATCGTAGCTGAGTACGTGAGACCTTTTAAGTCCTACAACACGCATGAGATCACATGAGGGTGTCATACGAGGCCCAAGACCTTTCATCTCCTTTCCTGATTCTTATTAGATCGCGCATGATTTGCGAGATTTCATCGACTATAGCACGTCACGACTGTTCGTCGCGACACATTTTACTCACAATATTTTCAGCGTTGAAATTTTGAAGTTGTTGACGTCTTGAAATGAACCTGGTGCAGAGAAGGATAGCATGTTCTGCCGATTCCTCCGTATCTACGCATTTCAGGAAAAAGGCGTGCTGATTATCTTAAACCGATGAAGGTATTGCTTTAAGCACCCATGACCTGAAAGGAACTGCGTCAGGTAGAAGTTGACCTCTCCATTCTTCCGAATTACCCAGTCTGAAAGTTGCGGGATTGACCTACGCGTCCATCTTGCGTTGTTGTCAAAAGCTGCATCTGCTGATATGGTCCTGTATACACAGAAAACTCGCATGGCTACCAGCCGATATGTGCTCCGTAATTTGCATCTGTTGCGCTCTACCTCTATATCGCAGCTCCAGGCCGCTCTTCCGTATTGCAGTTTTGACAGTGCTCGAAAGAAGACGTCTCTTGCTACTCTTTGGACCATGGCAGTTCGGCTTCGGCATAAACTAAGCCAATGAATCTATGACTTTTGATGCACTTTCACAACAGTATTTGACATGCGCACCAAAACTTAAGCGATTGTCCATTTCTCCAAGGTATTTCAGCTACTGTTGCGAAGATGTCGTGTGCCCTCCAACAATAATCTCCATGTGCGGTACAACTCTTTTATTGGTCACGAGCAGAATTTCGGATTAATGGTGAGCTATCTGACGCTTAACTCCCTCCCTTTCTACTGACACCGTTGCAAGGTCTTCTACCTCCTCGTTTGTTTCTCCGGCGATCATGAGCACGATATTGTCTTATTCACCGCAAGTTTCTTAGCGATTGCCAAAAGTTCCTCGTTCGTTACTGGCTCAACGTCGTGGGCACCCGCTTCGTACGGGGTAAGTGGCTACTGCGTCAGGCCATGTTGTGGGAAAAGATGTGCAACAATCTCTCTCAGTTTTTCCAGACATCTTCGGTCGACGACCTTGGGCCACCGAATCTCGCCAGTGTAACTCTATTGGCCCATGGGTTATCATCTACGCTCTGGCATAACGCTCTGTAGCAGTTCTCGTTGCTTGTTTTAATAGCTCGCTTAAGTGCCACCCTGGCTGTTCGGTAAACGGCCCCTCTCGTTTCTCTATCGGCTTCGTTTCTCGTCCGTTGAACTCGTCGTCTGGCTTTTAGACAGCTAGTACGAAGGTCAGCTATTTCTGAGGTTCACCACTAAGCTGGTTGTCGCCACCACTTCGGTGTATTCCTTCTGGGCATGGTCATGTCGCACATCGCTACCATCATTTTCGTCAGCTGTTCAGCAATATGGACCTGTGATGCTTCCTGCATGTTAATATCTCTGGTGCACATTTTCTTATAGAAAACTTTGGTCTTCCATCTCCGTTCATGGACTGGCAGTTGTCTTGTTGTTTCCGCTTTTGGGTCTCGTACGCTGCAACGTATCGCCCGGTGATCGCTGTGCGTAAAATCGTCACACACTTTCTAATTCATGCCAGTGTTTAATGATGAGCTCACAAAGGTGATATCTATCACTGACGTTCTGTCTGGTATTCCATGCTTGCGATAGCCTAGAGTGGTTTTAGTGGGACAAACCCACTCACGGCAGCAAACACCCAGCTGTTATGGTTTGAATGCAAATTTCCATCTTGTAAAAAATACACTCCCACACAATCAATCAATCTCTATGAAACAATCTGATTATGGGAAAGTTGGGTAAGACTGGCATAGAGGTTTAAACGGACATTTTCTGTATTTAGGTAATTTCAATGTTCGGAATAAATCTTATGATGTGATAATGTTTGCCTAAGTGTATCAACGCTTTCGAGACCCTTTGTTGTTTATCAGCTAGCGAGGTCTCATTTAAGTAAACAAAACAAAGGCACCTGTTCTAGAACAAATGGGTCACGGTGAACCACTCTGATGAAGAAAATGAACATGGTGATGCTGCGCGCATTAACTATGTGGCAAAAGTTCAAGCCAAAGTAAGTCGTAAGCTCTATTTATTTTTCCAACTAACCACCATCGGAGACGGTATAATTTTTGGAGGCCTACGAGACCATAGTTAGAGGCCGTAGTGGCCAGAGTCAAACAGAGATCCAAGGGAACCAATTTGTGTCGACTAAGGAATATTCCTAATTTAGTAATAAGTCGTTCTTCAGTCCACTGGATCGATGTACATGTTGTTTAAATGAGTGCGGTTTAATTCATTCATAAAAAAATCTGATGCTATCGATCCATGCCATCAGGGGCGATCTAGAACATGTGGTCCTTCAAGCCGGATCAAAAACTGTTCCGGATCTTCTCAACCGAAACAACTTCTTGTAGTGGAATGTATTAACTTACAGTTCGTCGACCGGGGGAACACTTATGGGGTAGAGCATAAACTCTCTTCAGTTTTTTTGGGTGCAAAAAAGGCTAGCCAAAAATTCGCTGAACTGAACCTCTTTTGCAACACTACAGGTGTGTGATATTGATCTCAATCAATGTGATTATTGGTGATAAATGGAAACCAATCGATTTGGAAGGATCTTTAAATTTCTTTCCAGAACTATTTGCGATCCGACGGGCTAATAATACTTAAATTAAACCGATGTCAACAGTACGGAGGTTGGTGCGAACTGATTTATCTATGCTTGGCTGGGTAACTATCGAGTACCCGAAAACGATCACAAAGTGATCAGCCGATTGAGAGTAAGTTCTCAGGAGGGAACTCACTACTGGTAAGTCTCTGGGGTGGCTTTTTTTAGCTTGAGCTTGAGCTTGCTATCAACTACGGTCCACCTGCGGCCCCTCCCGGCCAATGGCATAATGGTTGCACTCCGTGATTGGTTCGAGATAATCAACATTGCACAATGAACCATTTGAAAGATTGCTGGGAACAAGCAATATAATCTCACTGTACAATTTTGAGGATCTCCTACATTTAAATGAACCAATAACGACGCCGGCCAAGTCCGTGTAGTCGATAGGAGGAAGGGAAGTGCAGCACATGTGATGATTTGTTTTGCGGAGAACGGCTGTACGCCATCCCTCCACAAATCTCACGCTGAATGTTTGGGGGTAAAGGTATTATGGCATGGAAATCACTATGGTAAGTGATGTGGCCAATTAGAACCTAAGCTCCTACACCTCCTGAATCCTATGTTTCCTATTGAAACTCCTAAAAACTCCTATAGAGGCCATATAAATAAAGAATTCAAAAAAAAAAAAAAGTACGAGCGTAAATGTGAGGATACTGTAGAACAGAACCCGGGGTTAAGATGAGTCACATTTTTAAATGAGAAAAAAAATCTTCCATAACGAATTAGCATAAACGCACAATTATTCATCTCGATTTTTATCCATATTAAACCTAATTTAGAACAATTAAGAGTCCCTATCTGAACTTGGCCTCAATTATTGAAAGCTGTGAGAATTTGTTAGTTGACCCTCAGTCCTCACCGAAATAGGGCGTTTGCTACACACACATACAAGAGGTCTGTTGGGCACACATTTGAGGTTTTAATATGCAAAAAGAGCAAAATTCAACCAAAATGTTGGTTTTCCATTAAATGAATGCTCAATCTCTCTAAAAAACATTCAAAAAGTATATTTCGGATCATTTGCTAACAAGTGGAAACGATTCTGCGATTTTTCTATTGGATATCAGTGGGAAACCAAGCAAAACAAAAAATGAAAAACAAGCCAACCATCATTGTCAAGCACATTAAACGGTTCCCCCGGATATTTTGTTCACGTTTTTGGGTCTATCATATAAAATTTAGAACCAGGAAGATGATGTTAAGAGTTATCGTCACGAAATTGATTAATAAACTTGAGCAATATTTGTCCTGCTTTCACTAAAAACGCTCATATCCTGTACAAAGTCTTCATTTTTGTTAAAGAACTTCACTCAAAATTAGAAAAAAAATCACAAACAAGTCAAAAATGATCTAGCTTTCGAAAAATGTGTTGTACATAAGAAACTTTTCAATAGTTTTCATTATTTCTTCAAAAAACATCTTTCTTTAGTCGATTTGTATTCATTTAACATGGGGCTGTCACATTTGTTTGCCCAACGGCTTACTTATACTAATGCACTGTGCAAACGCCCTATAGATACACTTTTATTCGGTTTGTTTAATTTTGTAAATACTTAACTATTCCATGTAAAACGGCAGAATATTCAAAAATCTACACTTTTGATTGTATTTAACAAAATTGTCTGCCTGACATATTAAGCTATTTAATATTCTGGTAAAATTGATCACGCTAGTTCTAATCCTCGAAGAGTTAAACCATCTTAAAAAAATTGAAATTGAAATATCTGTGTGGAAAGCTTGGTCCGCGTCGTGGAGAATCACCCAGCGCATCGAGCACTGTCAACCGAACGCTTTCACTGTTGCTTCCCGAATGAGAGCGCGCCAGAATGACGGAGACTATGTCGACCTTTTGTCGACTCACCGTTGCTAGACAGTGTTGCTCGAGGTTCAGTTGTGTCGTGCTATTGGTCGATCCAGCTATGAATAATAGTATTTAATATCTAAGCTTATCATTGGCTACACATCTCCCCCTTACACCAAGAAGAGAAAAAAAATGGAGCAACAAATTTTGTTGCTTGTTCTGTTAATAATTATCTATACATTGTTCAGTCATATCTCTGATCAAATTATTCTTTTATTTTGTGTCCATTTCAAAGAAGTCAATGTACTCCGATGCAGCATTTGATTGTAATTTCAATCACAATCTAACTTCAGTTAGATCTCTTACATAACCGGAAATTATTGCTTGGTTCTCGATCGTTCTCAATAATTTCCGATTGAACCTTCTACAAATGACAAACTAAATCTTGATTTCACCTTCGTAAATAATACCGTATTTGTTTTTTTTCTTTGTTCAGTGGTGCATTTAACCCAATAAAAACAAACACAAATGTTCGCCAGTGTATCGCTACCTCATTCACTCACACGCTCTGTCGCAACACTGAACACATTTTTGGGCACTACCACCCGATGGCAAAACTGTCCTAATAAACACACAAGATGACAGCACTTAGTGGTGTACCAGTGCAACACTCGGAATAAACAAATACGGTTTAAGTTTCCAAGACAAAAACTTGTTCTCAACACTGAAATATCATTGCATTTCTATTTGTAGGTATTTGTAAACTGTCTTCTCTCAGTCGTAGAACGTATTCCCACGGATATCTTATTCTAAATATTCTTTTAAAAATTCATTGTAAAGAGTCTATTTTTTTATGTATTCTCACTATTTCCACGCCTAGAAGAATGAAGTCTCTAACACAGTATTCTGGATCTTTTTTCGAAAAGCTTCAAATGAAGCGAAACATCTTTTCTTCGATAAACTGAATTTAGCAACGATATGTGCCCACTCAATCATTGTACTTCCGACTAATTGCATTTGTTTAAACGGCGTTAACTTTCTCGATTCGCTACTTTCTGACTCGGAGGTACCTGAAACCTGTCTTGAGTATACAAGGATTTGAACACTTCAAATACAAGGAACACTGTTATCTCAACTCAGTGAGTTCTTCAAGTGAACCATCCGGAAAGCTATTCAAGTTAGTCATCCCGATCAAAAAGTCTAGATCTATCAAGCCCATCTTTTTTGTCGTGTACACATCTGGAAGGTCTTTCCGAGCAAAACATTTGTATTGAACTGTTGATTTTGAACAATTGTTTCTCATACTAAAAAATACGTTTTCCAACGACCTTCTGCTTTAGACAAATTAAACTTGTTATCGTAACACGGTATTTAGGTAACCATTAGAAACTTATTGATGTTGATTATCTCGAGCCAATGGAATTTCATAAAGAGAACCTTCAGAACACTCTTCATGTTGGTCCTCCCGATCCAACGTAATTTCATAAAGTGAACCTTCAGAACACTCTTCATGTTGGTCCTCCCAATCCAACGTTATTTCATAAAGTGAACCTTCAGAATACTCTTCATGTTGGTCCTCCCGATCCAACGTAATTTCATAAAGTGAACCTTCAGAACACTCTTCATGTTGGTCCTCCTGATCCAACGTAATTTCATAAAGTGAAGCTTCAGAACACTCTTCATGTTGGTCCTGCTGATCCAACGTAATTTTATCAAGTGAACCTTCAGAACACTCTTCATGTTGGTCCTCCCGATCCAACGTAATTTCATAAAGTGAACCTTCAGAACACTCTTCATGTTGGTCCTCCCGATCCAACGTAATTTCATAAAGTGAACCTTCAGAACACTCTTCATGTAGGTCCTCCCGATCCAACGTAATTTCATAAAGTGAACCTTCAGAACACTCTTCATGTTGGTCCTCCCGATCCAACGTAGTTTCATAAAGTGAACCTTCAGAACACTCTTCATGTTGGTCCTCCCGATCCAACGTAATTTTATTAAGTAACTAATATCGCTCTCCGATGAGGTTAGCACCTCAGCAGATAAATAAGGTGCTTGATAAAATCTTAAAAAAAACTTTCTTTAATTTACGTTTTCTTCCAGTACAAACAGCTTAAATATTCCGTTACTTCTAGAAAAAACATTCTTCTACTTGTTGAAATCCATTCCGAAACAGAACCTTTGTAAATTTAGCTCTAAAATATTTACAACTTCCATTTTGGGTGTATAAGTTTTTTTTGAGGAAATTTAATGCATTCAAAAACATCTTAAATATTGTGATTTACTTCATGATAAGAAAACATCATTTCTTAAACTCAATTTACTGTTGTGTAGTTATCAATATTTTTCATATATCAATATATATCAATATTTTACCAGTGCTTATAAATGTTTGCATAGCATTAAAAAAACCCGATTTAATACACTTAACAGTGGATTGTAGCCTTTCTTACAGTCTAAAAATTATATTTGGATACACATGACACAAAATAATAAAATGATCGATTTATAAATTCTGAGTAATGATTATAGTATTTCGAACGTAGTAAATCCTAAATGATTTTAAGAAATTAGGATTCTAAATTTTTTAAAGGATGAAGGTATTTTGAAATAATTATAATTTTCACATAAATAATAACATAATTGTAAACTAATTGAAAAATTTTGAATGATTGAATTCTGGGATATCTTGTATGATCCCGTTTCTATGACATTATGATCTTATATTTATAAAATAGAAGAGGTCTAAAAATGAAGGGTATAATTTTTAAAAAAGATTCCTAACCATGTGTTTCAAATAATTCAACCTCTCAAGAAAAGGAAGCGAATAAATGGAAAAAAAATGAAATAAATTTTCAACTGCTAAACTAAAATACGATGCTTCAATGTAGATTACAATAATCTATCGATTTAACAATAGATATTAAACATTTTGACAACTTTGAAATGTCAATATTTTCAATTTTGTCAATTTTGTCTATTTTATCATTTTTGTCAATTTTGTCAATTCTATTAGTTTTGTCAATTTTGTCAATTTTAAAAATTTTGTAAATTTTGTAAACTTAGTAACTTTTGTAAATTTTGTGAATTTTGTAAATTTTGAAAATTTTGTAATTTTTTTCCATTTTGTCCACTTGGGTAGTTTTGTCAACATTTAGAACATTTAGAACGGCAAGTGAAATTGAATGATGCAAAAACTTATACTCGACAATATTTAAAATATTTATTTTTGATTTTTGACTTTAACTTGTCAATATACATGCTACTGCTAGATCAGTTGATCCTAGTATCACATTATTTTATTTCCAATAAGATTCTATTTTCCCTAACCAGCATGAGAGCAGCAGTGGTATAAATTATTTTAGCATACCTTTCAGGGGCATTCTTACTAGTATACAAGAAAGAATGCCCCTGATAGGTATGCTAAAAACTTTGATTTCTATGTTGATTCATTTTTGTAAAGGACGAAAGCTGTTTCGAGAAAATCGCGTTGAAAGTAATTAGGTTTAAAATGTAAGTCTTCAAACGGTACTTTTTCACCCAGCTGAAAATTTGATTGTTAACATTTGGCCGCACGCCCCTTTGAAAAAAATTATACCACTGCTGCTCTCATTCTGGGTAGGGAATATAGAATCTTATTGGAAGAAAATAATGGGATCTGGGTATGCCAACGAATGATTCGCAACGTAAGGTCGATTTTTGAAAAGAGGCACATTTTTTGCCATATTTGCAAAATTTGTCAGGTTCGTAAATTTTATCAAGTTTGTGAATGTTGTCATTTTTTTTCAATTTTGTCAACTATGCAAGTTTGGTCCAATTTGTAATTTTTGATGATTTTAACAATCATGTCATTTTTGTAATTATAGACTATTTTGAAATGTTTGTAAATTATGTCAGTTTGGTAAATTTGTTTAATTTTTTTCTATATTGATTCTGTCAATTTTGCATATTTTGAAAACTTTTTCAGTTTTATGATTTATTTTCATTTTATCTATCCAGTTTTGTCAATTTTGTAAATGTTATATTTTATGTCAATCCATTCAAAATTGGTCAATTTTGGTCAATTTTTGTCAATTTTTCCCATATTTGCGAAATATGTCAGGCTTGTTAAAACTTGATTAAAGTTTGTGAATGTTGTCTATTTTGTAATTTTTATCAATTGTATCAAATATGTAAATTTGATACACTTTGTAATTTAAGAAAATTTAAACAATTGTCATTTTTGTAGTAATTGACTATTTTGACATTTTTGTCCATTGTGTCGGTTTTGTAAATTTGTTTTGAAAATCGTCTAGCGCTGGATTGCATCTGAATTTGTGGATTTTAATCTGAATTCTGAAACTCTCTATTGGACCCGATTTTTTTTAGTTAAGTTTAAAATCAGAAATGCTTTAAAGTCCAGGGAATTCAACATTTTGAAATTAACACGTCTGTACAAAAAATCACTTTAAACTTTAAAACAGTTGATAAAATTTAATTGGGTGAAACTTTTTGTTGATGCATTTTCTTTTGAACGCGAAATTACGCCTATTTAAAATGGGATTTTTTTTATCCGGGTAGGGCCAATAGATAGCGTCGATTTTTTAAATAGGATTTGATTAGATGTTCCGAAGTTTCAAAAGCGTTTTTTTTTCGAGCTAACTGATAGTTTCGCCCTTATGAAATGTTACGCTATGTTTGTTTACATTTGATGCGTTCGCCCTTTTTCAAACTTACTACAAAATTATCTAACAGATTCACGCTTGCATCGACGTATCGAAGCCAGCCATCGCTGCAGAAAAATGCGGTGTTGAACCCTACACCCATCGGTTTGATATGGCAAGTTCGGGGTTGTACCCCTTTATGAAATTCCATGTTATCATAATATGGTTTTGAAGCTTCGGCTTCAAACTTTTGAGACCGGTTCGGCAAACACTGAGCTGGTAATAAAGTTAAAACTGTTAAAATATATGAATTCTTACTCCCTTTTCTGCCGCTCGTTTTGTCGTCATGAAGACATCATGAGTGGGAGTGGAGTGCGCCCATCGTGTAGCGAATAGCGTGTAGCGAACGCGCCCATCGTGTATATGACGTCATATACACGATAATCTTCATTTTAGTGATTGCTGGTTGTGGCTAGCAAGCCAAACTGACACCTTTTTTGGAGTGATGATTTGATGATAATTACTATGAAAATTTTTTTTTCAAACTATTTTGTTTTTTTTTCTTTCTTTTATACATTGAAGAGGGAAAAAAATCAAATTTTTTAAGACAAAAATCATTTTTATTGTACTTCCATGTTTCGCAAAAACGTGTTGACAAAGTTTACAAAAAATCACACCAGCACACACAATTACACTGACATCGTCTGAACTCGTCGAGCTGATTCGATAGGTACCTATAAAGGTATATCTAAGACCCATAATTAATGATTTCCCAAATCGACCGATAACTATACCTTTCTGAAAGAAAGGCAAAAAACGACTACAGCTAGTTTATATGTAACGTGTAACTTGATGAAGTAAAACAAAAAAGGAAAAAAGAAAATAACCTTGACTACACTGTTTCAGTGTATCGGCATTCACTTGACGAGTTCTGCGACGGAAAGACGTTCTAGTGCGAATAGGACGAGAAAGAAAAGTAAGGGAAAAATGTCTTCGTCGTGCGGGTTGAAGACTTGATTCACCACAATACACACACTTTAAAACATTATTGAATAACCAAACAATTTAGTCTTTACTAAGCATCAATTCCTGTTGCTTGATACACAAACATCACAATGACGCACCAATTACCCAAGTTTTATCTTTATTGTGAATTTAAGTTTATCACCTGTACTTTTTATACGGTTTTTACTTATTGTTTTTGAAAACTACTTGGTCACTTCAACTTTCAAACAAACACGTTTGAGCGGCTCTTGCAAAAAAACATCATTTTTAAATCTATTTGATCTTGATTAATTGCGTAGAAATTACTTTTAAAAAAATATTGTAATTATTCACCTTTTACACCCAGACACGTACAAAGGTTTCTTTCTCGGTAATTCTCACTTCACAATTCATATGTTCATTCATCAGAAATCAACCAGCTTAGCATTTAACAGAAATCAATGTTCCAAAACTTATACTTTACATAAGGAAAATTTAAGCATCAAACTTACGACCAATTGACAAACAGGCATTTTTAGGTGGCATGAACCTTTTCTGATAAACATCAAGATTCCCCGTGTTATCACACTATTAACACTTTCTTTGAACAGTTTCACGCCAATATGGAGTTTAAAACGAATCTCTTACAGAAAAATGCGAGGCAGAAATAATGCTTTTAGCCTACATACCTGTACTGCTGAAAAAAAAACGAGCCCCGGGGTGTCCCGATGAAAACCAACGATGGAAAAAACAGTTTAGCATACAACACAAACACACCCAAATCTCTATCACTACAGCTTTTTCGAAGAAATTTACCACTATCCACTTAGCAGCCGCGACACAACCGAAAATATGCGCTGGGTGATTTCCTGAACTTTAAAAAGAAAAAAACTAACACCACTTGGTGTTCCTGTCACTAGACGCCATTGTGGAAAGCTTGGTCCGCGTCGTGGAGAATCACCCAGCGCATCGAGCACTGTCAACCGAACGCTTTCACTGTTGCTTCCCGAATGAGAGCGCGCCAGAATGACGGAGACTATGTCGACCTTTTGTCGACTCACCGTTGCTAGACAGTGTTGCTCGAGGTTCAGTTGTGTCGTGCTATTGGTCGATCCAGCTATGAATAATAGTATTTAATATCTAAGCTTATCATTGGCTACACAATCTGTAATGCAAGAAAATAAACAAATCACGTCTGCTAAATTTGCTATAATGGTTTCCCACCTTGATATTAACATCATTGACTATCATTAATTGACCCAGGGCAAGAAGTAAAACCGGTAGAATCTCATATTTCACTCTTCAAAACACGGGAAACTTATGCAACATCAGTAAAATGTTATTGCCATCCCCCATGCACTCTAGAAAGTAATATATTAAATAAAGAAAATACATTTCATTTACGACATTCAACGCGCACAACCTAGAAGCCCGCAACTCTGTACTCACCAACAGTCCCAATAGGAAAGAAAGTAAGAACTCGAACCACAGACTTTCTCGTGAAAAAGAGGTGCTACCGGCGATAAGGACTAGAATTTTTATAAGGGCACCAACACTCAAGGACTCCAACACTTAAGACATATCCGATCTCCCTACGGCTAGCAAACATCATTAGACTTAGATTCTATCCACCCGCTATCCCTCATATCTGGAAGCTAAATTTAATAATATAATGTGAAAAGGTACTTAGCTTTTCTTTCGGATCGTCATATGTCCATGTAAATCCTATCGCAGCAAGCCGAGCAAAACTAAATACTTATGTCATTTCTGCAGCAGCTCGGCCAACAGCAACTCCTCGCCATGATCTTATTTCAATCACATTTTCTCATGTTTTTCATTCCCCCAATTTCACATGCATTTTTCAGTTAATTTAATTTTCCGTCTCTTTTGATTAAATAAGTCAATTCATCACGTTGAACGCTTCGCTCATTCAACAGCTTTTCCTCTTTCACTCCAGTGCAATACGTTTTGATGCAAATTTTTCATTAAAACCCAACCATTCCGAAAACCCAGCGCAGCGCATGTAAATTTAAAGTTCACTATATCCCAACCCTAACGACACTAGCATTTATACGCATGCAACGGAAATACAGACTTCCCTAAACATTTTGAAGGCTTCAAACCTGCCGCTTGTACAGCATTTATTTTAAGTTTTTCTAATAACTATTCCCTGAGCTTCAAAATGCCAGCCCGCACAGTCTGGGGGTCGAGAAGAACAATCCACTACACATTTCGATAGCCGTCTACCGATTTTTCAATTATTTCTCCTTTCCCGGCAATAACTAGCAAGCACTTTTAATGTAAACTACTGCAAATTACTACTTTGGTAATAATGTTTTCGAGGTTTTTCTATAATTTTGATAGCAAAATGAAAACTTGGAGAAAAAAAACACGTGCGCTCCGAACTGGTCAACGCCTACTTCAACAGTCTCTGGGGTGGCTTTTTTTATGGCACATATTTAACTTCATTCCAAAACAGCCCTGTTTAATAAAATTTCAACAATTTTGGTTGTTGCACCAACACTTTTCAGTTTTTTTGAAAATCAACCTCATAAACCACCATGTTCATCGACCGGCTGCCTGTTTTGCGGCCCGTTGTGCTAAGAGTTTTTTAGGTTGATTGTCCCGTCTCATCAGTACACGCTTAGCAAGTGTGCGTAAGAAATGTCGAAAACATCTCTATAAAAAATGTGACTCCGAACACCAGATTCGGACCAGTTTGTTTCATTAGAAAACATTCTCAAATGCTCAATTCCTTGGTTCTTGCATAGCAATTTTTTCGACAATGTTTACCTTTTCATGAGTTGTCCTTTTTACTCGGACATTTTAAAATCAGTAAAATAGTATGGAATTAAAAGTTTGAACTTTGGCATTATATTTTACATGCAAACACTGTTATTAGTAAAACTTTCAAGTGTTCAAGTAAATAAATCATATTTGAAGTCTAACTAAACAGAAACTGATGTTGAAAGAAACAATCGAAATCTTGAAAACCTCTTGACCAAACTTTTTCCAGCTTCGTGTGATCGGAGCTACCATTTTCCCCGAAATATTCCTATACATACGAAATGGCTTCGAATCTTCAGTTCAAGCTTGGCGAAAGAACGGAGGTGTATCTAAAGCTGCTGTCAGTGTACTATTCTCATAAAAAATGCAGTGGCAACAGCAAGGCGGGGGTGTGTATTAAGGCTAGTCTCCAGCAGCATATGCCAGAAGTATATCGATGTACTAGCTGGTTTTCTGGAAGGATAATAAAATATCGAGAGAGCATCTGGCGCGCGAAACGGTGTGAGAGGAATGCAAAATAAAGTGTTCGCTTTTGCTTGAGGTTTTTTTTTCTCCGGTGCAAATGAAGAAGGAAGTGGAAAGTCTTCCGTCGATGCGATGGCAACATCGAAGGCTTGGGCGCAAAGACCGGAAGCCACAAGAAGCGCCATCACAACACCAAACTTCCGCCCGTTAGGGTGAGAGGCGAACACAGTTCGTTACTGTTTGTTTTATTCATATGGCACTTAAAAAAGTTAACTCGAAAAAGATTCACTTAAGGGACCTGGGGTTATGTTTGTTTCAATTGATAAATTTGAAAAACATTAGATTTGGACGTCTCTGTGCAACTATGGAAATTAAATGACTTTTTTTCGCATTCTTTTCTTCATTAATTCTTGTGTTTCTAATTTTTTTTTCTTTAAACTGCAACCCTAGCTGCGCGAATCTTTGCCCTCCTTCTTGTTGCTTCCCTTGTTTGCATCGAAATCCAACCAGCTCTGGCCGGTATCAAACGCTAAGTAAAGTTTATTGCGATAAGTCGGGGGCTGAGTGAGAAATTTCACCAGCGGGACTGAATTCATTCGGCATAATGGAGTCCTTAGCAAGCGCATAAACCATTAAGAGGAATGTTACCGCCGGACGTATTACTGAATGTAGCTGCGTTTTTTACTATGTGAATCAAGGGAGAGTTAATACTGTTTTTAAAATAGGGGAAAAAAATCTCAGTACATGAGTTTATTCTTAAAGAGTAGAATATTAATTTAATGGCTTTGTTTTTCGTAAACCATCAGCAATCAGTTTTCCTGGTAGTAAAAATGAAAACACAAATAAAAAAAAATGAAATTGCAAGTTTGATTTCTAGATCAGGAAATAGAGCTTCAAATGATGTGTACTTTGGAATTTTTCAGAAATTGAATTTGATTTTAGATTTAAATTCTTAAGTCCTAGCATAAGTCGAACAACATTCTGAAATGAAAATAAAAAAAAATCAAATTTTGCCTTTTTCCTAGATATTCCCTTGAAGCTATTCAGTCATGTACCTTTTTATTGATGTTCGAATCTCACTGCATTTCTCGCACAGATTAAACAAGTGATGAATGGTTTGTCCTCGATCGTTCAAAATCGATCAGCGAGCAGGATAAAAAAAACTGCAGCTGATGGGGAAGCGAAGAACAAGCGCAACACCATTGAGCGGTAAAAAAACAAGCTGGTCCCTTCCAGGCAGATTTATAGTAAAATTTTATGATGATTATGCGGCGAGAAATGACATGGAAAAGCAATATTGAATATCGATCCAGCAGCCAGGTCTCGAAAAATGTCTGTTCAAAGTGGCACCAATGCTCCAAAGGATGGACGGACGGAGAAGCGAAGGTCCCGTGGATTTAAAGCTTAATGACCTGTTTTTCAATGGATGGCGATGAATGGTTCTTGGATAAGCGCGAAGAGAGAGATAAAAAAAAAGTTGGAAATTAATCTGATGGTTTTTTTTCGCTTTTCGATGCCGAAAGTAATGTATTTTTTTTTCTTTTGACGTAAATGTAGAGTAAAGTGGGGCAAGTGTACGCAGGCGGAAAGAGTACGCACTAGGCTTTTACAGTAAACGACAACACTGAAACTAGCAACACTGTACCGGTTTGACAGGTCATCGAGTCAGCTGATCATATGTGTTTTTGTTTGTGGTTTGGTTCGCGCACGTCGAAGAAATGAGATAAGTTTTAGTTTTTCCAATTTTTATGTAATTTTATGCGTATTTGGAAACATTATTATGCTTCGTGGAAATTCGCTAATCAAATCTGCATACGTGACAAAGGACACATAATTAATATAGATTAAATCTGTGGAACACTCATGCCAGGATATGATCGGAATATTTAGCACTTTTAGCTTTTTTCACAAATGGTCGTAGGGGGCAAGAGTACGCACATTTGGTGGGGCAAGAGTACGCGTTGGTTTCCTTCGTCTTTTTGATAGCATTTGGAAAGCTAACCCAAAGAATAATCATGTTTTCAATAATCAGGACGTACAAAGGAAAAACCAGCCGGAAGATTTGCTCTCCGGAGATGCTGGAAAACGCCAGGCAGTGGTTGAAGGACGGAGAATCGAAGCGCCGGATTTCTGAAAGCCTCGGGACTTCGGAATCAACCTTGCGTAAACGCCTTAAGAAGGTAATCAACAGAAGATATTTTTGTATTGAATTGTGAATAACAATCATTTTTCTCGACCAGGGATTCGGTGCTGAAAGCCATGGACAATTCACTTCAGTTTTTACCCCTCAGCAGTCAGAGGATCTCGTAAATCACTGCAGAGCGCTGCACGGTGCTTTTTACGGTCTGACTTTTAGTGATTTGCGTCACTTCGCCTTTGCCTTTGCTGAAGCGAACAGCGTTACCCATAAAAACACTGTTTTATTTTAACTATTGTTTATGAAATAAAGGTTTTGTTTTGTTTAATAAACGATTATAATGATTCAAGACCTCACTTACACCGGACCAGAATGGAATACATTATATGCGTACTCTTGCCCCACCTCATGCGTACTCTTGCCCCACTGGTGGGGTAAGAGTACGCTTTGGTAATTTTTGAAAAATATGATTTTTTATCAATGTTTACAAACATAATCAAAACTTTTTGCGTCATACAATCAAGGTTAAGAGCCTTACTTTAATTTGGTTTAATTACTATAATCGATACTTTGTTCTTTGAAGAGATACAATAAGTACACAACTAAGTGCGTACTCTTGCCCCACTTTACTCTAAATATTATATGTTTGGTGAGTTAACATATACCACAACATATACACACAGGAGGATATCACTCGACCTGAGGCAAACATAATAAAAAAAAGGAAAACACTATCAATATTTCAAACATGAGTAATTTCAGTTTCCTTGTTGCTGAAAGATCTACAGAAAACCATAAAACTAGTTACCAAAATTGTTAAGCATGAATGAATTTAATTATTTTTTTATTATTTTTACTATACAAATCTGTTTTTGTTGAAAAAGTTTTCTATTGAAATTTCTAGATGACAATATGGTTAACTTGAAATAATGACAGAAAGGCATTTCTGTTGTTCATAAAATTCCTTGATTGTTTTCAGTGTGTGGATCTTTTATTCATTTCGAGTTTGGATTAATATGAGTTTATCCAAAAAATTTTTAGGAATCAATTGAAAAGTTGATTCAAACATCCCAAGTAACACAGATCAAGTTAACTAGCATTTCAATGTTTTATTATGGCTTTATTATAGCTTTTTTGTGCAACTCGTTTTATGATGGTTTTATTATAGTCATGCAAAATGCTTATATTCTTGAATCGACCATCTGTTTTCAGATAGTTTTTAAAACGCTCATAAATCTTCCATTAAACATACTGTTTTAGTTGTTTAGAAAGAGTTGGAATGCTATGTTTAAACTATAATAAAACACAAACTTAGAAGTTTGCTCCAAGCTTTCTTTTGCATGTTCTATAATAGCATTCAGTGCCTGATTATTGAACCGCCATAAAACTTAGGGACAGTTCTCGATCAAGATGTCAAAACAGGACACGCTCAGATTAGATAGCACTTATTTGAATTGGGATTCCCATTTTTACACATTTTTGATAAGTTCTGTGTGTTGATTTTGAGTTAAAATAATAAAAAACTATAAAAATCTATGAAAACTTCGAATTACCGGAAGTGGAATAAATAACTCTACAATATGAATGAAAGGGTTCAAATAGAAGGAACAAAATTTGTTGCTTGACGCCATCATTAATACAAGATGGCGGTTTCCGCTTTTATTTTCAAAGTTGTAAATAACTGAAAATATCATGAAACCTTCTTAGTATTGTTATTAGGTGAAAGTAATAAACGAGTAGAAGTCGAATTTCGCTGTCCGTTGCCATCTTAAATTCCAAGATGGCGGCTACCACTCAACTTGAAAATACTGTAAATGACTGAAAATCGCCTCAAGCCCTCACAATATGGGTATTAGTTGAAAGAGGTGGACCAGAAAAAGTCGAAGTTCGTTATTCGACGCCATCCAAATTCATGATGGCGGTTTCCGCTGAACTTTAAAATGTTGTATATGACTTATAATCGTATGAAACCCCAACAATATTGGTATTGGGTAAAATGGCTAAGCGAGTAGTAGTCGATTTTTTCTTTTCGCTTTACTCTGAAATGCTGTAAGTGACCCAAAATCGCACAAAGCAACCACAATACAGACCCCGATCGTTTTTGGCAACATTCTATTTTGGAAACATCCGATTTTGGCACATGTCCCTAAATCAAACAAATAACAGAAACAACATAACCTTATAGTTTTCGCTTTTATAGGACCAATACAATTTAGACATATTAGCATGATAGACATAATACAATGACATAAATAGCAAATATGGCAAAAAACAAAAACTATCGACATAACACGAAAAGTGCTAAATGCATCAAAAACATGATAAAAAATGTAGTACTAAGTAAAAACAAAATTGGGGAAAAATCGTTCGATTTTGACTTCACAAAATGTTCGAGCGGGTTGCCAAAAACAATCAGGGTCTGGTTCTTCTAGTTTATCCCTTTCAACGAATACCAATATTGTAAAGCTTTCGTGCGGTTGTTAGTCATTTGCAGAATTTTAAAGCTCAGTGGAAGCCGCCATCTTGGATTTCAAGATGTCGTTTGATAGAAAACTTCGACTTCTACTCGTTTGGTCCTTTCACATAATGTCCATATTATGGGAGTTTCAGTGTTTAACAGCATTTTAAAGTTCAGTGAAAGCCACCATCTTGGATTTCAAGTTGACTTCCGTTAGCGAAATTCGGCTTCTTCTAGTTTAACCCTTTCACTAAATACCAATATTGTGGGCCTTTCATGCGATTCTCAGTGACTAACAGCATTTCAAAGTTCAGCGGGAGACGCCATCTTGGATTTCAAGATGGCGTCGAAAAGAAAATAATCGGCTTCTTCTAGTTTAGTCCTTTCAACCAATACACATATAGTGGTTGTTTAATGCGACTTTTTGTCATTTACAGCACTAAAAGTTCAGCGGATGCCGCCATCTTGGACTTCAAGATGGCGTCTGATAGCGAAATTCGACTTCCACTCGTTTAGACCTTTCTCTCAATACCAATATTGATGGGGTTTCATGCGATTTTCAGTCATTTACAACATTTGAAAGATCAGTGGAAGTCGCCATCTTGGATTTCAAGATGGCGTCAGGCAACAAAATTTGACTTCAACTCATGATTAATTCCACGGGTGATTAACATCATATCCGTTTTTATTTAAAACTAGCTGATTTTACCCGGCCTTGCTCGGGTTCACATAAAATATATATCGAAATGAGTCGTTTGACTTTTTGAAATTTTGAAAGCTTTTTGTTTATCATTATATCATAATGGCCATGTGAGCTTTGTAAGTTTTGTAAGTCTTTTTGAAGTTTGAATTGGGGTTATTAGCAAAGTTTATCGTTTTCATATTATTGAATAACTATTAGTTTTGAGGTTTGCTAATAAAAATTTGAAATAATTTTCTTTGAATGCTTGTCCATTCTATCACGAAAAACATTTCAATCTTAGCTTGCCAGGCTGCCCGGATTTATCAACTCAGAACATTTGAATCAAAATTTGAGGTAAGTCCGGTCTTGCCCTGTTTCCCGGATGTTGTTGCAAAAAGCCCGGATTATAGAAACATAACATAAACTGAGAATTTATAATTATTATAATTTTTATTTATTTTTATGAACGTAAACATAAAGAAGTTTTAAATGGCAAGTTTTTGAAATTATCATGACCATTTTTTTAAGTTTGATATACAATTTAAAATCTGCTGATGTGGTTTGTCGAAAAAAAAAATATTGCAAGTATATTTTTCGTTATTTTTACTGAATAATTCCACGGTTTTGACCAAGTTTGGCAAGATATTGCCAAGATGTCGGTTTGAACATTTTTAAATCAAATGCTGGATTTGGCCAGTTTTTTCGATAAAATTGGCTGGATTTCTCCGGTCCCGATACGGCAATTCTGGCAACCTTATTTTACACCCACCATTTTTTAGGGAACTTGAATTGAATTACCATTTTTTTATCAAATGATATCATTTTTTTTATCTTTTCCATGGGTTATCTAGTGAAAATCCCATGTATTAAGCTTGTAACTAAATGTTAACGACTTATTTTCAAGATATCCCCGTAGAATGGTATACCCATTTAAGTTATATTTTGTGTTTAGAAATTTTTAAATAGATTTCCGCTGAGATCTCTACATGTTTTCAATGTGCTTTTCAAGTTTTCTTATAATTGGATGGTAGAATTGAACACATCGATGATCAATAATAACTTAAAATTTAAAAAAAATTACAAATGAAATTGAATTGTACAAAACTTAAAAACTTCAGATTAAATTACTTAAAGTCTCGTGCGTTGAATTTGGTTTAAATTTTTTGCATAAAAAGAACGTTTAATTGTCTAAATCCTATTGTACATTAAACTCCTACACGGCAATCAAAGTGTTTAGATCGCAGCCTTGAACCAACAACCCTCAGTTTTATTCATTGTTTCCCTATGAGGAGTTCGGAAATGCTGGAAAATAAGTTTTCAGTCCAAATAGTTATTCAACTGAAGAAGTTTTTTTTATCCTAAATGAAGGCTCATTATTCCAATCAAATGCCTCGCACCGATACCACGTGCTTTGAACAGTAGAAGGAAAAAATACCCACCAAAATTTCTCCTTTTAAATTTTTTGCTCAGCAAGCTTTGATTTGCTTTCCAGTGCACGTGAACTTTCGATGGTCGTTTCTAATACCCGGCCCATGGTGATGATGAAAACAATCCCACCAAAGGAAACGAATATCGGTTGACAAAATGGGTGCCATGACTTTTTGTTCGTGGGAATAAAAACGTAAGTTGTATGGGAGGGTCCCTTTTCTTAGGTGGGAGGGGCTCAAAACTATTACCTCGACCTTTCTCATGTCCGTTTACATCACTGTACCAAATTTCAAGCTGATCGGTTAAGCGGTGTGGATTTGTATAAGGTGCATATATATATATATACAAACATATATAGCCCAACTCATCTTTATATATTAGAAGATGTCTGTCCTCATTTACTGTACTAAGGATTGACAACTCAGAAATGAGGCACTCATCCTAAGCGTGTAATTGGTTGGCTTGCGAAAGAAACGTCAAATCGAATTGACTAACGCCATGTTGGTTGCAAAATCGATGGGCCATTTTCCATCAATTTCATCATGATTGACCATCAGATTTTACGAGTCGCATTTATTTTAAGATACTATTTCATACACATTTTACCTAAAATCTTGACTGGCAGTTCTAAAGAGGCTCATAATATGGTTAAAACATTGGTATTTTGGCTATTAATTTTAACCAGATCATATCTCAATAATGCAATCATCATTATCATCAACCATTACCGTTGCTGGAAAAAATAAAACTCCGAGAACTCACAGAATCGAAAAAAAAAAACAAAAATTCCTAACATGTTTAATAATAGCTTTTTAAAAGCTTTGGTGACCAACATTGATGACCAACAATGATATGTCATGATTAATGCTATAGTCCAAACGAAATTTTGCTGACCATAATATAGCTAAAATTGTTACTTGGGATAGGAAGTATACTAAGGTTTATTTTCATCGCGATTTGATTTTGCTCGGTTTTCCTAGAAAATTTCTATATACACGTTTTTTTGCCATATGCAACGTCATTTTCCACGGTTCTCGCGAATCAACACGTTTTTTTGAGAGAAAATATTTCATGTCGTACATGTAAACGGCGGCTTTGATTCCACGTAAAGAAACCATTGTGTAATTTGTATAAAAATTTGTTTGGTTGGTTATTTGTTTAAAAATTGTAAACTAAAGAAAAATTCCATCTTTATACACTTTTGGTAATTGAGTCGAAAAAGATGGTGTGTAATATAAGGCCATTCAATAAAGATTCCGGTGAAAACATTAATCTCTTTAATTATATAATCTTTAATTAGTTAGAAGCAACTTGAACTATATTTTCATCATGAATTGGTTGAACGAGACGCGTCAGAATACTACTATAATGCTAAGAGTTTTATTTAATATTGTCTTATTAATAGAAACTATGATTTTTTTTCTTTGAAATGCGTATTTGAGAGATTTTCTGTGTTGGACCAATGAATTCAAATTGTTACTAAAGTTGATTATTTTTCCTGTGTAAGTCGGTGAATTGTAAAAGTTTTCCAAGAAAAAAAGTGGGACATTTTGAGGAAAAAGCGGGACAGCGCGACATTCAATAAAAACGATCAACTTAGTTCTAATTATAATATTTCACTTTATCACGCTTAAACCCAAACGGATGGATAACATTGTTTTGCGCAAATTTGAGAAGCCCATTCACTTCTCAATTATACGTCATTTCAATCCAAATTGTCACCGTAAGTGACAGGTTGAGATGAAATATACGTAAGAGCCATATCCAGACCTAACTTTGCAAGGGTGGAAGAGCGAAAGGAAATATAGAAACAACAACATGGAATCATATACCTTGCTGAGTTCCTCCTGCTGCTGGGATAAACAAGCGATGGCTGTTGGGATTCAGAGCAGACTGTCAAAGATTTGATTCTCGTAATCCGGTTACGACGCTGGTTTGGTTTTCCGGAAAACGGAAAATGTTGTAGGGTAAAGACGTGTCAGACGGATCAAAGGGGGGAGGCGTGAATATGTATGAGAAAATTTGCGATATGTGGGTAAAATATAAGCCATAAAGTGATATACGGTTTCGATGACAGTAACACCATAATCATAATCATTATGTTTATCGTATACACCGAGGGTTGTTGTCTTTTCTGAGAGAGCTGCTTCTACCGGTGCGATGTGACACCTGAATTGTGTGTATGAAACTCGCCATGGGGAGGTCGTCAGTTGACATTGTCGTCGTCGTCGTTAGTCCCGGTGGATGTGCACGGAGTTCGGAAGCAAGCTGTAATCCGTGGAGAACCATCTGCCTCAAATTGGTGGTTTCTTTTCGGGGGAGGCCGTTCACTTACGGTGGAAACAGTGCTGTACCCAAGGTTTTAGATAATTGGTTGACCTGATAATTTATAAAATACAATTATTTTTATTAATTTCACAATCGAATGATTATGGAAATTTTAACTGCTCAGAATCCTTCTGAAAATATTATACACCTACATGCTAACCGTTAAGCGTTTGGATTGTGGTTAGAGAGATAATTTTGAATGTTTTGATGAATCACATTAGTTGAAAATATAGTTGAAGTGATTAATTTAAAAAGGGTACATCATTAAGAACGTGGGCCTTCGTCAAGACGATATTGCTACAATAAGAGGTGACTTCAAACTCATGCCTTGAATATGAATAAGTCCAAAACCCTGAGTGGTAACTTTAGCATCTTTTTAGTCTAGACTCTAGAATGATTTAAAGTTTAACTAAGGAAAGATCAGGTAATCAGCTCCGATTTTTTCCAATGCGTTGAAATGAAAGTTCTAACTGGAAAAAAGAGATGATCTTTTTATGATAAACGGCATGGTCCAAAGATCTTCGAATATCTGTATGTTGCATTCATTGTATAAACAATGTTACTGTACTTACTTACTGACTTAATGATCCCGCGCCGATCCTTCGGTGCATAGGGCCGTGATAAAAGACCTCCACTGTTGACGATCCGGAGCCAGCGTCTTCACCTGGTCCCAGTCAAGATTCTCGTCGACAGTTAGGATTTCAGCGGCTAGGCTTCGCCGCCACGAGCTCCTGAGTCTGCCTCTTCTTCGATGACCTTCTGGATTCCAATCTAGCGCCTCTCTGCAAATCTCGTTTTCATCTTTTTGCAGCGTGTGCCCAATCCATCTCCACTTACGTTCCCGAATCTCGATTTCTAGCGCCCTTTGATGACACCGGCGATGTAGTTCCTCATTCGAGATCCAGTTGCCAGGCCACCAAGCGCAGATGATGTTCCGCAGGCAGCGGTTTACAAATACTTGCAGTTTCCGCGTCGTCACCGCATATGTGCACCAAGTTTCGGATTTGACATTTGAGTTGAAGATTCGGATTTTTGTTCGTAGAGAGATCTGGCGTGACCGCCAGATGTTTCGGAGACTAGCAAACGCAAATCGGGCCTTTCTGATCCGGGTTTCGATGTCTTTCCTGGTACCACCATCAGGCGTAATCTGGCTACCAAGATACTGGAAGCACTCCACTTTCTCAACTTGTTGCCCAGCTACCATGAAACTGGAGGGATTTCCTGTGTTGATCTCCATTAACTTGGTCTTTCCGACATTGACTTTAAGACCTGCTGCCTTGGAACTTTCGGTTAGGTCGTCGAGTTTGCTCTGCATATCCGAGCAAAACAATACCGTCAGCCAAGTCAAGGTCGTTCAGTTGCTCCCTTGTTGAAGGATTCCACGGCAATCCTCGGTTCGGTGCACAGTCAATCGATCCAGTCAGAATCTCATCCATTACGATTTGAAAAAGTAGCAGTGATAAAATACATCCTTGTCTAGCTCCAGCAGTTACTCGGATTGGTTTGGACAAGACACCGTCGTGCAAGACCTTGCACGAAAATGCTTCGCATTGTGCTTCGATGAGATGGACTAGTTTCTCTGGGACCCCTCGTCGCCTTAGAGCCACCCAGATGTTTTCATGGTTAGGTCGGTCGAATGCTTTTTCGAAATCAACGAACACCAGCAGAAGAGAGTCCTTGAATTCGTTGATTTGTTCCAGTATAATTCGTACCGTTGTGATGTGGTCCACACATGATCGTCCGGATCGGAATCCAGCTTGTTGCCGTCGGAGTGTAGCGTCAATTTTCTCCTGGATCCTGTTCAGGATCACTTTGCAGAGTACTTTGAGGGTTGTACAGATCAACGTTATGCCTCGCCAGTTACCACACTCTGTCAGGACTCTTTTCTTCGGGACCTTTACGAGGATACCCTGCATCCAGTCGCCCGGGAATGTTGCAGTATCCCAGGGTTGTTGTCAGGGCAGGGTCGGCTTTCAGCATTTCAGCAGGGATGCAATCGTTCCCAGGTGCTTTGTTGGATTTCATGGTTTTGATTGCCGCTTCTATTTCAGCCAGCGAGGGCGCTTCCGAGTTGACGCCATTTATGCGACTTACAGTTGGCGCTTCAAGCTGAGGGTTCTGTTGGCCATCGCTATTCGTGACTCGGAAGAGTTGTTCGAATTGTTCAGTCCATCGTTTGAGTTGATCTGTTCGATCGGTCAATAACTGACCTTTTCGGTCTTTCAGCGGCATTCTTGCATTAGTCCTTGCACCACTGAGGCGGCGAGAAATGTCATAAAGTAAACGGAAATCTCCATTGGCGGCGGCTCTTTCCCCCTCTTCGGCTAGGGAGTTTGTCCAGGCTCTCTTGTCTCGTCTACAAGCTCGTTTAACTGCCTTTTCCAGCTCCGCATAACGTAAGCGGGCGGCTGCTTTGGCTGACCCGGTACATGCCTGCTCAATTCCGACTTTCGCCTTTCTCCGATCATCGACCATCCTCCAAGCTTCATCCGACATCTATTCACTTCTTCTTCCACAAACTTTACCGAGAGTACCATGGCTCGTCGTGATACAGGCATTCTTGATTCCACACCGGTACGAAAAATGGCAGAAGTTTCTGCTGATTTATGAAAAGTTGTGGAAGTACATACTTTAAATTTGTACTTATCATGTGTTTGCTAACATGACAGTTTGGCAGCTCTGCTAGTGAAATGTGCTTCTTGATCTAAGCTTAGTGGAAAATCGTGATTTTGATAAATTTAACGTGTTGAACTGTTGTTTCGTGACTAGTGGCTGTAGCATGGGTGTCCTGAAATCGATAATGATTGGAGTTTTTGTGTTTTACGCTGTCCAAGTGTTGAAAAATAGTGATAATTGGGCCTGAAGAAAAAATCTCGTGTTTCACTTTCTATCTCGTTCCTCATACTTCATCGCATTGGGTTGCCAAGTTGATTTTCTCAAGCTTGGAATTCAATAAATGGAAAGCGTTACGAAATTAGTGAAAAGTGAAACGTAACGCTTTCAAGCGGAAAACGTCAAGTTCTTGCGGCACATTGAAAAAAAAAAAAAAAGAACAGAAGAAGAAAATTAAGGTGATGAATGAGCTGCTGAAAGTGGGATGCAAATGGATGGCGTGTGTCACCTCGGAGTATCCCGATGTTTGCGGATTACCGAAGCTAAGTACATTTTTACTATAAAGAGGCCTCAAGCCGGCGCAATATCAGAATATTCAATTGATATCATTTACAAGGTTTATTTCCCGGGCTGATTGTTGAGGAATAGGGGTGGTGTACATGTGGTATATGTTTTTCACATTTTGAAGTTGACCAGATTATGCTACAAAAGATATTTGTGATACTGGTACGATATTTGTTTGAAAGAAAACTATCAACTATTTTTTTCATCAAAGTTTATTGGGTGACTATTGAGGGATTTTGGGGGTGGTTGCTATTTGGATGGTGAAAAGTAAGGTGGGAGGTGACCGTATACTTTTTTTTTTTTTCTCGGGTGGTTAGCTTTTAGGAAAATTTAGGGATACTCTGATATTTTATTGGTGTGGTTCACTGTTTGTGTATCTATCTTGTTACAGTTACTAAAACCTATCGTAGTTCCAATTTTTAATTCAGCTTTAATTTAATGAAGCCATATTACAAGATTTTTCTACCACTGAAATGGGATCCAACTAAACTGTAAAACAATTATAAACATTTATTTCAGAAAGGATGGAGAAGCTTTACAGCAATGGATTGCATTTGTTAAAGATTTTTAATCATTTTTAAGTTTTCAGGATTTTTGACGGTACACCGGAATAATATTACGCTTCCTTTTCATAATTATTAAGTTTATATTTTACTAGCTGACCCGGTGTGCTTTGCTACACCTTCCAAAAATAACTGAAATATGTGGTACCCAGATTTAACTTTTCATTTATTTGCACAAAATTATAAATTCAATTAAAAAATCATTAAAATGTTTCACTGTCTCTTTGTGTTTCAATCACTTTTTATAGTTCCACTGAAGGAAGGGATGTTAAATCACCGGAAACATTTCTTGTGCTCGATTATCCTCTCATACTGAATTTGGTTGCATTATTTTTTGTTAGTTGTCGAGTTATGCTTTAAAACTTGAATCAATGTTCCTCTTCCTACCTATCCCTTACCTGGAAGGAGGGGATCAAGATCAAACATTCCGTGTATTCAAATGCACTTCCATGCCAAATTCTGTTCCATTTGATCGATTGTATTATTGCAAGATTTTGTTAGATAAGTTCTTGATTTTCGCAAAACAATCGTATGTGAGCTCCCGTCAGGTGTATGCTATAGTATTGTCATAGAAATTGTGGCCTGGAGGAGCAGTTGATCCGAAGGGTTCGCACTAGCTAGGATGTAGATGATTTTGAGAAAATATCCGATTTTTTTTCTATTACAGCACGAGGAGGTCAGCACTGGGGAGCGGTTGGGATTTGATTGGAGGATGGGGTTGAGGGATCAATGATTTTTGAGAGCTGGGTTCGGTGGGGTTGCAGTGGCGGGATATTGATGTTAGTGATGAGTAACAGTTTCAGTGAGGGGGTGGGGAGAGATTGAGGAAGTTTGGCTGATGTTGTTGGTCACTTTTGCTAGAAGTTTCAACTTCCTCGATATAGGCTTCCATGGAGATGAACGTCAGTGCGACTTCTTTGTATGTTTCCATTCAGAGGTTTGCGTTTGTGTATATGTGAGCGTGGGTTTTTTTTTTTTTTTTTTTTTTTTTTTTTTTTTTTTTTTTTTTTTTTTTTTTTTTTTTTTTTTTTTTTTTTTTTTGGTGAATTTCACAGCATTCAGCAGGGGGATGGGAGAGTGGGCGGAGGCAAGAGTGGGAGGGAATGATATGTGGTATAGAGCCGACAGAAAGCGATTGTGGAAGCGCAGGCGCGAGATTGAATTGTCTGAAACAGACGGCACGGGTGACGAAAAGCGCGCGCATGAGATGTTAGGGTTACTGGCGCCATGGCAACAGTTTTGGCGGAAAATGAGCAAATCACCGCCTGATCCGTTGGGCTTCTCGAATAGGTCGCCAATACTTTGGCGGCATTCGTTGGAGTTGGATATCTTGGCGATTTTCTTGAGTTACTAAGAAGGAGAAGGTGAAAAAGAAAGAAAGCGGCTGTTTGAGGTTGGAGAAAGTAAAGTGGAAGTGGAAATATTTTCGGCTGGCAGAAAGGAAAAGCGGAGAGATTTCATTTAAAGTAGTTATTATAAAAATAAGTAGTGTTAAGGAGTGATTAAGCGAAGTCACAGAAGGTGAGACGAAATTTTGGGTAGAAGGAAAGGAGGAAATAACTTCCTGGTAAGTCGCTACTTTGTATTTCACAAATTTTTCATGACTGATAATTCCTCTTTAAAACTACAAATCCCTACTAAAATGTATTTTTTTATTAAAACTCGTAAGTTTCAAGATTATTATATGAACCTCGTTCAATTTACTGAACATACTTTTGTTTTCTCGCTAATTCATCAATTAGCAATATTGGATAATAATATTAACGGAAATATAAACTTGGATGAGAACGGTTTTAGATCAATGCTATCAGGATTCATCGAGATTAATAAGGAGTACTTTACAGGAAAATGGGGTGGAAGAATAAGGCAGGTTGAAAAGGCGCTGGAACTAGGCTGTAAAGATATAGAGTGGGAAATATTAGAAGCAACAGCCGATATCTATGAAGTTAAAATATGCCTAGTCAATAGTATGCAGGAGGTACAAGTGGCCCATCCACGAGTTTACAAGGAAGGTAGGGACATTATCATTTACGGAGAAAATATTGAAGGGAATTGGTGCTTTTCAAGCGTACTGGACGTAGCTAAGGACGCAGGACTGTTGATAGAGCAAAAGGGGGAGCATTTTAAGGAAATATGGAGCTGGGATAGAGTTCTCTTGGTGAGGTATAATGAAACAAAATTAGTAGATGCATTAGAACATCAGCTTTTTTGGATAGGTATGGAAAGAAGAGAGGTAGATGAGAAGTTAAAGAAAGCGGGACTGGATAGAAAGGGCAAGGCACAGAAAGCAATAAGAATGGACGATATTAAAGAAATTGCGAAGAGGTTAAACGTAGAAATAGTCATTTATAGAGAGGAGGAATTCATAAAGGCGGGTCAGAATCCCCATAACGGAAAAGGGAGAATAAAAATTTGGTGGGCAAGGGCTCAAGGGAAGGAGGTGTTTGGAAGTGTGATTGAAGAAGGACGCAGAATAACACCGCTTAGGATAAATGAGGGAAATGATAACGGATCGGCCACAAGCAAAGGTACAGTTAAAAAAGGGGAAATATATCTAATTAGGGATCAGAACGCACATAAATTGAAAATAAAAAGGATGGGAATGGAAGGAAATTGTTTATTAGAAGCGATTTTGGATCAGCTGAACAAAGAAACTGTAAACTATGTCAGCACAATAGAGGAAATACAAAGGCTTAGAAGTGATATAGCAGATCATATAGTTGAGAATCAACGGCAGTTTGAACCTTTCCTTATAGAGGCATTGGAGGACAGAGGATTTGAGCGTTTCATTGAATACATTAGAAGAATGGGGGAATGGTTGGGGCATGAAGCTTTGGTCGCAGTATCGGCAATGTTCAACAGGAGGGTAATTGTTCACCAAGAAGATGAACCAGAAATCATTATAGGGGGAGAGCTAGAGGATCCTATAAGAATACTATATACAGGAGCAGGGCAAAAAAACCACTATGATAGCGTGAGAGAAGTTATCAACGAAAGGAGAAATGGCTATGAATTAGAGATGATGGTACAAAAGTTCAGAAAAAAGCAGAAGGGCAGAAATCTTAATAAGGAAGGCAGGGAAAGATCAAAACAGGACAACATAGAAAGAATTCCAGGGGATACAAGCTGTGAAAAAGTTAAGAATAGAAAAGGAAACACAAGTAGGACAGAAGTAACGACATCAGAATCTGGAGAGGATCAAAGCAGCATGACCAAAGATAATAGGAATAGGGAAAATGCGGTAGAGGTAGAAAAAAGATTAACACAGGAGAAAGTAAACGAAAACGCGGATGGCAAAATAATTCTAAAAATAGGCTCACTGAATGTAAGAGGATGCACATTGAAGGAAAAGATGGAAACCATAAATGACACGCTTAAATATTATGAGGTAGATATTGCGTTATTGCAAGAAGTCAATGCGTTAGGAGAACAGATAAAGACAAAAGACTACCAATGGTATATATCAAAGAAAAGCCAAAATAAGATAAGAGGACTTGCTATCTTGCTGAGAAACAACGGAGGGGTAGAAATAAAAGAGCTTGAGGAACTGAACAAATACGCGTATGCGGTAAAAGTATTTATAAAGGGACACTTCAGGCTAGTTCTAGTAAATGTACACGCACCCAATAAAAAGGCATACCACTTCTTCGCAAAACTAGGGACAGACATAGCTAAACCAAATTGGAAAGGAAAACTACTAATAAAGGGGGACTTCAATTCGCAGATAGGTTTGAATCATATACAGCTAGCTTAGCTTAGCTTGATTGACTACTCACATCCACCTTAAATCATTGAACCCGAAATGCTTCATAACTTATTCTTGTCTCTTTGCCGTCTAAGGGCCTTGCAATTTTTTAATTTTACATGGTAAAATTCATTGATGCGGTCCGGATTATTATTTTTATGCACTTCGAACTCCATGATCGCAGGCGTGGCTAAGTAGAATTAACTCCACATCGCCAATGGTTGCTACTCCGTGATTGACCGAGGCCATCAATTGTGTTCAAAGGTCAAAAGAGTGGTGCTTGGGACTAGCATATCACTCTCAATGCACAGAACTGATGCTCTCTCTTTTATCATCAATAACGGCGCCGGCCACGTCCTAGTAGTCAATAGATAGATAGAAAATTGAGAGAAAGGAATGACAGAATAACAATTTCGCGCTTTAGGACCGAGGTTACCTCTGCATCCTAGCAAATAATTTTTGGTTGGAGATGTGGGTGAAAGGATATGATTAGGAGACACTTTTGACTAGTGTGAATTAATATTTGAAACATATTCTCCTAAGGTCCTATCATTTCCTAGTAAATAAATTTAATTTTAATATTTGTTGAATGTTTTCGATTGTTACCGTTGACAAGTCTTATTTTCTTGAAAGTAACCCTAACCTTCTAAACTAAGAGAATTGCCATAAATAATTGTTTATGGTAAATTAAGTTTATATATATCTTAAGCTGATTAACAAAACTGTAGATGTCTAAAAAATATTTTGTTTCCATGTAACTAGACGTAGTTTAGTAGATTTTATCCAGTAAATATATTATTTTTAGAATTATTAGACCGCAGCGGGAAATCGTGTTAGCTTTTGGTTTGAAGTTAAAATTATTTTGCATAAATCTGATACGCCTATATTAAATTCTTCAAAGTTATGAATTTGATACATACAGTTTACTTTATTTTTTTGTCACTAACTTTAAATTTTAATTTATAAGTTAAACATCCTATGCACGTATTTTAAAAATCTAAATCACATTCAAACTATTTGGAATATGTTTATTAAAAAAAAAAAAAAGATAAAAAAAAAACTAAAGAATAATAATATAACTGCTAATCTAGGAGTGACAAATCCTTTGATAAAACTACATGTCAAGATTGAAGAATTCCTAACTATGAATTCACGAGGGCAGTTTAAAAGTGCGAGTTTGAATACACTGTGTTATTCTTATTTAGCAAATGTTTAAATGTTTAGCAAATGTTTAAATAAAAAAAAATCTTTCGAAACTTTCATTTTGAGAAGCACTAATTTGTATAAAGGCTAAATTAAAAAAAAAACTCTTGTAAAATCATCTCTTCGAGAATAGTTGTCAGCCACATGTTTGCATCTTTACAGCTACATTTTGTATGGAGGATAAGGTTTCCAAGTCAAGGGCCTTCAACAGAGATAATACGATATGTAAGCTAAATATTCTACTGTATAGTAACTTACTTTTATTTATAGTTCCCTGGAGCATGATACTTTGGCTTGCAAATCTTTCACTAACTGTAGCTCGATTTTCGATTTTATGTAGAAAACAGTATTATAAGAGGTATCTTTTAGGATAACGATCTTTCCTACTTAATAAAATTTATCACTTTTTTTATTTACTGACACGTCCTATCAATTCCTGTTTTTACGAATGAAAAACTTTTCTCTCGATCGCTTAACAATGATCTTAGCATCATAAGCGAACCTTGTGAGAAAATATCTGAAACCAGATGGCTTTATCCGAACAAAAGTAAGACATATTTTTATAACAATGAAGAACTTGCACTGTTTTTTTAAGTCTAGGTCTCCATTGAATTTGTAAAACACCTATTGGATTTCAAATTACTTATTGGAAACCATACCGACTATACATTTGTATATAATATTGTTCTCTAGGAAATAATTGCCATTTGAAACTAGCATTCGTACACTATTTTGTTCCATCTATCTATTTTGGAAAATGCACCTTCTATTTTCAAATCAATTACATATTTAAGCCGTAACCGAAAAATAATTCGTGTATAATCATGTGTATTAAAAAAACACCCTTCTAATCATCAGGTTTCCTCAGCTAACCAAGCATAACTAAACAGTACCAATATCATTTGCTGTATGTTCTAAGAAGAGAAGGAGACTTGTTTGGTCTGTTTTTGGAAGCAGATTTTTTTACTTAATAGATTCATTAAATTCTTCAGTCCATATAATAAGATGTGTGAACATAAACTAATGTTCATAAATAAAAATGATTACAATCGAAGAAGTAAATCGAATCTCAGCTACGCACAGTCCTATTGTATCTAAATAAAAATCTAACATTTCGGATTCGGAATTTCATATTCTAAATCGTTTACCAGATAGGGATATGAGAAACCTTATTTTCTCATCAGATGTCGGTAAAGAACGTTATGCTCTCTTTACCATGTAACAACTGGTAACGCTTGGTTTCAAGGACTTTTATCAGTGCCATCTACATTTATTATTTTTAATTTCGGGAACTGACGACGCAACAAACGAAATAAACGCTACAAAATTAGTAGTTATCTCTGAATGATGAAATCTTTACCTAAACCTCCATGCAATAGAGTTGATAAAACACTTCACTTCTTCTTTGTATGGTATTAAATTAATTGAAACATTATATTTACAGCCAACAGAATCGATTATGAAAAAAAAACTCGCAAACATTGAAGAATAAATGGGATTGTATCCCAGAGAGTATCTAATTTGAAGAGCGAACCATAACATGACAGAGTACTTATGGTGTTAAATGAACTATAGCAATTGTACTTAATTTAAAATTTTTGCAGGTGAAGATAATTCTTAATTAAAAGATTCTGTCACACTCACTCCTATGAATAACTTTTATCAACAACACCATCAAAAGGCATGACCAGAACCTTAAGCGACGTTTTTATTTTAGCGCCATCTTTTATCTTTTCTTTTTAAAGCTTTCTTGCATACAAGCTTTTACAAAGGTTGGTGAATTGAAATTTTTCTGTGAAATGTTTCATACTCTGCTGTTATGAATATAGACAATCCGGAATCACTTATTTCATGCCGGACGTTTATAATAAAATCTAATAAAATATGATAAACAGGGCAAAGAAATTCATCCACTTATCTTGATCGCCGATAATTATTTGGATCGCCGGCCTCCAGTCCTTGGTTCATCTTCAATCACAGTGTTCTTTTTGTTCGGAGGGCGTAGTACCAGCCCCTTCAATCCATTCAGGAAACATTTTTTTTAATTTGCACTTTTAAACACAATTGCTCGATATATGACTTTCTCACGGTATGAAAAGCGGTAAAACACAAAAAAAGAATTCGATCACAACTATTTTAATACTTTTACGTCTTGTTATTTCGGAAAAATATTTAAAAAAATCCTCTAGCAAATTTTCAATCCACCTCTCGCTGGCCAGAGTTGCCAATCTCCTTTTTCAGATAGGTTTGAATCATATACAGGAGGAGGACAAAGAAATAGTGGGAGCCCAGATGATATTTGAAGAAAATAACGAAAATGGAGAAGATTTTAAAAGCTTCTTACACATAAATAATCTACAGCTAATATCATCAAAGATAGGGAAAAATATACAAGTAACATGGAAGAACGGAAATAGACAAAGTCAGATTGATCATGTTCTTAAAGAAAGGAAAGGATTAAATTGTAGGATCATCAAAGGATATTGGACACCCATTAAAACAGACCACAAATTAATAATTACTGAGATATCACTTAGAAATGAACGCTTAGGAGGAATAGACAAGAAAAAACAAAAAGAAATGGATGCGTCAGCGCTGAAATATGAAGTAATCACAAAAAAATACCAAGACAATTTGAAAAACATGAAAAAGAACAGCAAAACTTCTGAAAATGAGAACATTGGAATGAAATATGAAAGAATTAGTGAATATATGAGAAAAGCCGCAGCAAAAGCTCTTAAAACTAATAAACAACCTTTGACACCGAAAAGAAAGAGAGCGTTGATGAGAGTTAAAGATGCCATAAAAAAGAGTAATAAAAGACCAAATGTGGAATCATTCAAACGGTTGATAAAAAACAGGAAGGAAGAATTGCAAATAGCAAATAAGGAACACGAAGAAAAAATAATAAAAGATTTTTACAAGAATTTGAACGACTTTAATACAGCAGTAAGAATACAAAAATCATATTAATTTCTGAAAAAATTTTGTGCTAATAGGAAGAGCTCTCCATATATTCCGAAGGCGGAATGGAGTAAACTTATTAATTTGGAACTGGCAGAGGAAGTCAAGTTTTGTGAAAGTCATGATACGTGTCCTCTACTAGAACCACCAAGAGAAGAGGAGATGCGAAGTATTGTTCAGAAATCCTGTAATGGAAAATCAGCTGGACCAGACGGAATAAGAGTAGAATATATAAAATATGCAGACGAAGAAACATGGAACGAGGTAGTAAGGCTATGGCAGCAAATATGGATAGAAAATATATTCCCAGAAGAATTTGAAAAATCGATACAGATTCCGATTCCGAAGGTAACAAGACCTGTAAAAGTGGACGACTATAGACTTATAAGCTTATGTAACGTAATTTACAAACCATATGCTAGATGGATAAGGGACAAATTGATTACATTTGCGGGCAAGCCAGGATTATATCAGGCAGGTTTCACTGAAGACAGATCCACAGATGATAATATTTTCATAGCAAGGAGAATCCTAGAAGAAAGTTGGAATGCGGGAAGACCTATGTATGTAGCTAGTATCGACATTCAAAAAGCCTTCGATCATATAAGACTAAACAAACTAAAGGAAATTTTTGAAGATTTACACGTACCAAGCCTTCTAATAGATAGAGTACTGCTTTGCATTAAAACAGATAGGATCAGGATAAAATGGCAGGGACAGACGACAGAGGAGGGGGTTCGAGCTTCAGGAGTAAAACAAGGTTGTCCACTATCACCCTACATTTTTAATTTAGTGATGGACCATGTAATGAAAAGGCTAGCAAGAAACGTTACTGGACTTAAATTGTTGAAGATCGGACAAATAGGAATACCTATGATTTTAGCATATGCAGATGATTTGCTAGTAATCACAGATAACAGAAAAGACTTAGAAAAAATTATTAAAGAACTAGAAAAACAATTAGAAGTAGTAGGCCTAACCATAAACAATAGAAAAAGTCAAGTGATGATAAGAACTCCTATTAGGAAAGAAACACGAAAGAACAACATAATAATGAATGGAAAAGAGTTTGAAGTGAGTGAAAATATCAAATACTTAGGTATAACACTAACGGATACACTAGATAGGCCAGCAACTACAAAAAAAAGATGCACAAATACACTTAAAGCAGCAAAGTCCGTGGTACAATTTTGTAAAAAATTCAATCCATCTTGGGAAATAGGTTTGCTAATATACAAAACAGTTCTACAACCAAGTCTTCTTTATGGTACCAAAGTAGCTACATTGACCAAGAGAAGTAGGAATCAGATTTCGCGATATGAGAAGATGATAGTCAAAGAAATTTGGGAAACTTGTAGGGACACAAAGAACAAGGTACTTAACATTAGAAAGGTACTCGGAGGAAAAACGGTGAATAGGAGAGTGAGGATAAATAGAATTAATTATTTTGGTCACATAAAAAGGAGAGAGCCAAACCATCCACTTAAGCTAGCGTTCAAATACAAACTTCCTAGCAAAAAAAGAGGGCGGCCAAGTTACACATGGAGAAGCTCACTAGAACAGGATTTAACAAAATACCCAGATATGACAGAAGTTGACTGGTCAAATCTAGTAAAGGATAGAGCAAAACTTAAGAAAAAAGTGGAGGAGATCTTCAGTAGAAGCGGAAGTGAAATATCAGATGGAGAAGAAGAACTTTAATATATGAAAGTACTCAATCGTTAACTCGATGAAGCCTGTATAGAATAAAATAAAAAGTATTTAGAAATGAAACTCAAAATAGAGAAATTAATAAAAAAAAAAGATGTTTTATTTTTATTCGTTTAATAATATAGTTAATGCGTGAACCTTGATAAAACTCACAAGGAAAATATTAGTCATGGAAGGTTGGGAAATGGAAAGGGGAAAATCCAAGCGACTGAAGATGAGGTGGGCGAAAAGACAGCAGACCTAGGTGACTGAATTTTAGAATAAGTCTGTTCTTGCATATCATAGTTACTAACCTTTCTTATTTTTACAGTTTATTTTTAGTTTTTATTTTTACAGTTTCAAATCATAACCTAAACACACAAACATCTAATAATCAACACTAAAAACAACTGTCACTTTCTAGGCTAATCTTTCGCAGTACCATTCACTCCCAACTTACTAGATAGAACGTATTCCTTTACCACATCTTAATTACTTTAGAATTAGTTTTTTTCTTAAATGTATCTTCTCATAAAAATCCTCTAACTCAATCATAAAAATTCTACTTACATACACAAATGATATACAGCACACACACACACACACACACACACACACACACACACACACACACACACACACACACACACACACACACACACACACACACACACACACACACACACACACACACACACACACATACACACACACACACACACATCATACAACGTTAAAAAAAAAAAAAAAAAAAAAAAAAAAAAAAAAAAAAAAAAAAAAAAAAAAAAAAAAAAAAAAAAAAAAAAAAAAAAAACCCTGAAACTATCCCCGAGGCAAGTGAGAGAGAAAGTTGGCTCAGGTAGGTGAAACAAGGTAAGAGAAAAAAAAAAAAAAAGGAAGATGAAAGAATGAGGACCATCACTGTTGGTGCCGTTATTGATTTCATTTCATACATTACTAGGATCGCAAACTTGAAAATTTGAAAACAATCTATCGATTTCTTACCAAGTATAAAACACACACATACAGAAACACGCATTAAAATTAAAAGCCAGTAATTTATTACCATTTTATGGTTTTATTGAATAGAGGGATAATGATTTGTAGTAATATAAAAATTGTTTGTTTGTTTTAGATCGGACGGAAAGTGAACAGGTTATGAAATTATACAAGGTGGGTCCCAGCTACAGGTAAGCTGAGAGTGTCGAGAGGTAAGACAGGTAAAAAGGTAAGATTATTTTACCATACAAATATGTCATTGATTGAATATATTATATAAGAACGTGCAAAAAGTTGCCAGCTGGGCAGGTATCTACACGGATGCGGAATACCTGTCGTAGATTCTTAACTCTAAATATGTTATGAATTTTATACGGCTGCGAAACAGTTTGCGCGTTCTACAAGTAAGACATACACATACACGAAACATTTTCATTTCATGTCAGTTCACACGAAGCCATGGTGTCGGGTATGTGATAATTTGCATTGAAGATTGGCCGAACTAAAAATCTAAAGGATGCAAATTAACGCATACGTTGGCGAAACTGCGGTGAATCCGTGCACCCATGGTGGATTATCTACATACATACATACATACTTATCATGTGTTTGCTAACATTGCTTTCTGGAGACTTTAATTTTGTTTCTTAAGTCGTTGGTCAATGTTCTAAAAATGTGAGTTAAAGTTGACGGTAGGTGTTGAAAAGGAAGAGTTACATTCAGATATAAGTACTTAAAAAAAATCGTACAAATTCTGTGTTTTTTTTTGTTTTGTAAATCTAAAGATGCTGAAATGCAACAAACTACGTCACCTTTCTAACTTTTCTTTTTTTTTGTTGACCGTTGATTGAAAGAAAAGTATACTTAAGTGTGATACAGTTATTTTTACATTTTTTGTGTCCATGATTTAAAAAAAAATAAAAAAGATGTTTAAATGTTTACAACATACATATAGCTTATAACTTCAGCTGACTTATGCATTTTTTTAACCAGTTGAGCACTTTGTAAAACGTATAGTTGAATGTTTTAGCTGAATAATACCTTAGAATCAGATTTGAGCTGCGTTAAAAATATCTAAAACGATAAATTTTCAACAAATGGGTCGCGGAACAAATAAGGTATATGGGGATTTTTTTTTATTATCTGACAATTTGCGCCGGGGGTCTTCAGATTTTCCCCAAAATTGAAAATTTGGTTCATTTTTGCGACTTAAAAACACATGTATTTTTTCAGATTTCTAACATTTTTATTTTTTGAGTTAGCTTCGGTTAGATTTTTTTGTAAATAAAAAATAACCATTTTTCAAAGCTACATAATTCTGTTGTTTCTCAACGGATATTATAAAATAGCACATCAAAATGCATTAAAATTTTATCAGCTTTCCAAATAGAATAGTTGAAAAAAATTAAATAATGACCTTCAACATGAAAAGTTGTAAATAAACTTTAAATGGCGTGTAAAAGTACTGTCTGCACCACCGAATATTTTGCAAAAAATACCATTGTATAGCTTGATTCATGATGCAACTTTCATCTGAAGACACCAAAGTGGGCCATTAACACCTTGAAGAGTTATGAAAGAAATAATGACAATAAATCTCTTTTTTTGCATCGAAAACAAACAATGGTCGAACAACTGCACTCACTTATGGAGATATCAAGCACTTCTAACAACATGGAAACAAAAGAACTTATCAAAGCTGGTAACAAACACCCTTTTTTTTCGTCCTTTTCAGACTGCCCCTACTCGCATAACAGTCCCATATGAATTTTCGTCATTTTAGGTCAACATAAGGCTTCAACATAAAAGACTAAAATAGAGGTTTTGTTCTAGAAATTTCGAAAAAAAATATCAATTCCGGGTTGTCCTATTTGAAATATACCTGAATAACAGTCCCATATGTGAAATACCACGGATTTGGTTACTTTTCAATGTTTCTTTCAGCGAAATAGTCTTTGGTTTATTGCTTTGAATCATTTAAACATTTTTTTAACACACTTGATGTCGAATGATGCACACTAGTTTTCGAAGGCAGGTCTGACTTTCTTAGGAATGACTTCCTGAGCGAAAAACTATCGGATGCAATCAAAAATCGTAAAAAGATTCAACTTACAATGTGGAATTCATGATATTTTTTTGCAAAAGTATGTTTCTTTTTCTGACAATTGCATTTAGAAGTTAAAAAATGATCAAATTTAAGTCTTAGGAAGTAGCTTGATGAGAAAAATATATTTTGTATGGGACTGTTATGCTAGTAGATTCGAAAAAGATTTCAAATATGGTCAATTAACAGTCCATAATGAATAAAAATTGTGTTCTCGACCTTACCAATAACCCAATTTCGAAAATTTCAGGTCTAACGATTTATAATGACAACCTAGAAACGATATTCGTTTATGCTGAAAGTGGTGGTCACAATTTAAAAATATATTCCAAAACAGAAAAAGCTGATTATCTCGCTTGCTTATTTTTGTATATGGGACTGTTATGAAAGAAGGGGCGGTAGATTCTGCAGCTTAACTGACTTCATGTTATATCCAAAAATCTAATAACGTATTCGTTTATACCCAGTTTTGCACCAGGTCACAACAAGTTATGCACATTTTACTGTCATTTTTAGAAGTTTATGCGCTAAGTTTTGCATCCGTAATTCCCCAGATTTGATTTAAAATGGACGGTGGAACACTGAAGATTCGTGTGTAAGTGATCGAGGTAGCAAAACACTGACGACGAATTATGTTCGTTCTAGTATGGTAAACCTCAAAACTGGGCGAATGTAAAAAACGAATACGGTAAAAGTATCATATATTCCTCATTTTACAGCCTGGGCTGGCCATACTGAGCTCTTTGATTATTTCTACAACATTTGTGCCACTTTCTCATACTTTTTTGATCAATGGGAAAGGATTTTGGTGTCCAGTGCTTAGCTCCCGATATAAAAACTTTGTAAAGCACGTCTATATTTCATTTTTTTAATCACATTTTTGTGATCCCAAACACAGGGACTGAACCTTCTACTATTGGCATTTATTATGCTTTACAATGATCTTTGATCGAAAAATTAATAAGTTATATAGTATATGACCAGGTTGTAAAAGCAAAATTCCCATTATTAGTTATGTCACATAAACAATACGATACTCAGAATTTTGGTTAAAATTTAAAGTCAGTTTTGCTGCAAACACTCTACAAAGCACGAAAAGTAGTGTTTTTTACCTGCTTTGGTAAGTTCTTTTGTTCCATGTTTGTTACATCCACAGCAAGTATACCGTTCAGCCCTGCGACTCTAAACGTCACTGCGTCTGGCGACTGGCAACCCGGTGCGAACATAGGAGAGAACGAGAACGGAACCAAAACATAAGTAGGAAAAGGTTTTAAAACGTGGTAGATAGTCGATTCCTATAAACGAGGTTTATTTCCCGAAAATTGTTATTCCCGTAGGATTGCTCAGAACACCAAATTGTGAGTTCCATTTCCTATTATTATAATACTCCAATTAAAATATATTCTTTAGCTTTTAGCTATTCTACTGCTTAAAAGAGGGTGTTTCTTTCTACAAATCACAAAGTCACGAGTCTCATAACACTCCCGTGACAAACTAAAAGAATTTGTTTGCAATTCGTATCCGGATTTGAAGAATTTAAGGAAGATGCCTCGGAAAACGAAGAGCAGCTGCAGTCTGTGTAACAAACCAGATAGCGATCGGATGGTCGCCTGTGACAAGTGCCAACGATGGTACCACTTTAACTGCGTTCAAGTCGGAGATTCCGTTGCTAATCGTGAGTGGCTGTGTCCCATATGTGACATCGATGCAACAGCTGAAGCAACAACAACCATCCTTCAGAAGGAGGATGACGTCCAATCTCGTGTTTCTCGAGCAAGCACCTCAGCAGCCAAGGCTGCTCTCGAACTGCAGCGACTGGAAGATCTGAAGCAGCTGGAGTTGAAGCGAATTAATGAAGAGCTTGCTCATCAAAAGCAGGAGGCTGAGCTGGAGCGTAAGCGGGTCGAAGAAGATCGAAAGCGTCGTGAGGAGGAACAGGCACTGGAACGAACGCAGCTAGAAATTGACCGACGTCAGCAGGAAGCTCTAAAAAAGTTGGAAGAGATGTATTTGGCGGAGAAGTATAAAATCCTCCATGCCCAAATAGACGAAACGAGTAGCCGTAAAAGTGTAGCCAGCAGCACTCGAAAATCTAGAACTAGCGAATGGGTTGAGCGACTACCGGAACTGCATATTCCAGTGGGAACGAAAAAGCCACTGACGAACCCATACGGTGGTGAAAAACTTACTGCAGCTGGACCTAAGGGAACATTCTTCCCAAATGATCCAGTGCACAACCCATTGCTACTACCCCGAGACAATAGTACACCAATAGCCAGGAATATGAACCAAGCTCAGCTTGATGATCGACGAGGATTCCCGAATGAAAGTACCATAAATCCGGTGTTAGTTCCTTCCACCGAGGATAAACAGTGTCAACCAATCAAAGAAACTGTTAATACAGTGAGCACCAGAACCCTCACTAATGCGCAAATAGCAGCACGGCAGGTTTTGCATAGAGATCTGCCAACCTTCACGGGTAACCCTGAGGATTGGCCAGTATTTATAAGCAGTTTCGAGAACCATACAAAGGAGTGTGGGTTTTCTAATGCCGAAAACCTAATTCGTCTACAACATTGTTTAAAGGGAGACGCCCTGGAAGCTGTTCGCGGCAAGCTCCAAGTGCCTGAACTGGTTCCCCGAGTCATAGAGATTCTGCGGATGTTCTTTGGTCGTCCGGAAGTATTGATTACGACCCTCATGTCGAAAATTCGAAATACACCAGCCCCGAAGGAAGGCAGACTAGACACGCTGATCGCGTATGGTCTTGCGATTCAAAATTACTGTGACCACATCAAGGTTGCAAAACTTGAGGCACATCTTACGAATCCTACACTCCTCCAGGAATTAGTTGAGAAACTCCCGTCGGACACTAAAATGAAGTGGGCTGATTATAAAGATGCAGCGGGTGAAACAAATTTGGACGATTTTGGAGATTTTATGTCAGAAATGGTGCGAAAGGCTAGTGGTGTAATGTACGCCCCACTGGGCGTTTCAAAGCCAACGAAATGGGAAGACAACAGAACCCGAGGAGCTGTAATAAAATCGAAATCGAGTTTCCATCATAGTGACAACGATAACAGAAACAATAACCAACGCAGGGAGAAGGTATGCCCCGTCTGCGAAAAATCTGGCCACGATACGGAGCATTGCGGTAAGTTTGATGAAATGTCTGTAGATGAACGTCTGAACACCGTGCGACAGTACAACCTATGTAGATGCTGCCTGAAAAGTCATAATCCTTGGCCATGTCGACGCCCTAAAGAGTGTGGTCACGAAGTCTGTCGTGTTCGCCATCACCCATTGCTCCACAATTCCTCAACCAATCCAAGTCCCCAGAACTATCACAAAGCAGGGTGCTCAATAATCTACCGCATAGTCCCAGTAACCATCTACAACGGATGGAAGTCAGTCGACACATTCGCGCTACTAGATGAAGCATCTGCTGTGACCATGATAGAAGCAAGTCTTGTTGATAGCCTCAACTTAGAAGGAATTTCAGACCCATTGCACCTTAAATGGACGGGAAGTATAACTCGAATCGAAGAAAATTCACGGACTTTAGATGTCGATATATCCGCAAGAGGAAAACCGAGAAAATACGTTTTGAGAAATGCACGAACAGTAGAAGATCTTGATCTCCCAGTCCAATCAATCGACTTTAAACAACTTTCCAAAGAATTTCATCATCTAAAGGGTCTGCCTGTTGAGGATTACGTCTCCGCTCGTCCACAAATTCTAATCGGCCTCGAAAATGTTTACCTGGGAACTCCTTTGAAAGTTCGGGAGGGAGCTCGAGACCATCCAACTGCTACTAAAACAAGGCTCGGATGGTGCGTATATGGCGGTAATCTAGCAGGACATAACAGCAATTATCATCATGTTCATCACGGTGATGTGAATAGTAAAGATCACGCAATGTTTGATATGGTTAAAGAGTTCATTATGGTTGATAACCTGGGAGTCGTAGCAAGCACAACGCTAGAGTCTCAAGAGCAACAGCGAGCACGCTCAATACTGGAATCCACTACTTGTCGAATATCTACAGGGTTTGAGACGGGCTTGCTCTGGAAAACTGACGAAATTAGCTTGCCAGATAGCTACCCTATGGCTGAAGCACGTTTACGTTGCTTGGAAAGAAAAATCTATAAAGACCCGAAGCTTGTCGATCGGATCAGAAATCACATAGCCGATTATATATTAAAGGGATATGCGCACAAAACAACAACCGAAGAAATCGCCTCTGCTGATCCGGGAAAAGTCTGGTACTTGCCACTTGGTATTGCTACAAACCCCAAAAAGCCGGAAAAGCTGAGATTGATTTGGGATGCATCTGCTCAGGTCCGTAATGTTTCCTTCAACTCGATGATGTTAAAGGGGCCTGACCTCCTCGCTTCGTTGCCTGCAATCCTCTATCGATTTCGATCTCGTCGTGTAGCAATTTGTGGTGATCTGAAAGAGATGTTTCACCAGATTAAAATTAGAGAAGAAGATAGATCAGCACAACGGTTCCTTTGGAGAAACAACCCATCTGAGAAACCCACCATCTACACTATGGATGTAGCTACTTTTGGTTCTGCTTGCTCGCCTTGTTCTGCTCAGTTCGTAAAGAATCTGAATGCCTACGAACATGAACAACAATTTCCAGCTGCCGTCGAAGCTATAGTGCATGGCCATTACGTTGACGATTTCCTGGATAGTAAAGACAACGCAGAAGAGGTTATACAGCTCGTCCGAGAAGTGAAGTTTGTGCATCAGCAAGGAGGTTTTGAAATTCGCAATTTTTTGTCGAATTCTAATTACGTTCTGGAACAAATTGGCAGCGGAAACGTCCCCGAAGCAAGAGATTTGAACATATCTACCCTAACAGAATCACAGTCAATTCTGGGTATTCAGTGGTTATCACGAAGCGATCTGTTCACCTTTACGATGAATCTCCCAAGTTTAAATACTGGAATTCTTGACGGCACGATCCGTCCAACGAAAAGACAAATACTACGCACGGTTATGAGTCTCTATGACCCTCTGGGTATGCTGGCGGCATTCGTCATTCACGGCAAGATCATCATCCAAAATCTTTGGAAGTCTGGATGCACGTGGGATGAACAGATTGACGATCCCATCTTCACCGATTGGAAACGATGGACTAATATGTTTTGCCACCTAGGTGACGTTCGAATCCCTCGAGCCTACTTCAAAGAATCAGCTCCCGAAGACTGCCAACCGATTCAGCTTCATACATTCGTTGACGCTAGCGAGGAGGCATACGCTAGTGCAGTGTATTTCCGTTACTTCGATCGAGGCACCCCTCGTTGTGTCCTGGTGGGAGCAAAAGCGAAGGTAGCCCCCGTTAAACCACTCTCGATACCTCGACTCGAGCTGCAAGCGGCGATCCTGGGTACAAGATTGACTGACTTCATTCAACGCAACCACCAGATATCTATCTCACGGCGATTCTTTTGGACGGATTCTTCCACGGTACTTCACTGGATTCACTCCGATGCCCGCAAGTATAATACTTACGTTGCTTGCCGGATTGGTGAAATACTGACACACACAGACATCAGCGAATGGAAGTGGGTCCCTACCAAGGACAATGTAGCCGACGAAGCGACGAAATGGGGACGCGGCCCGTGCTTTAACTCGGACAGCCGGTGGTTCCTTGGGCCGGATTTTTTATGGGACCAACAAGAAGCATGGCCCGAACAAAAATGGAGACCTGCGAACAAAAACGAAGAAATTCGCTCAACTTGTCTGCACCATCAGATAAAGCCGGAATTGTTGGTCGACCTAACACGCTTCTCGAAATGGGAACGTCTACTGAGAACTGTCGCGTACTTATTTCGCTTCGGAACGCCTAGGAAAACACCCATAGTGTTTGGTCCGCACTCTTTGGAATATCTGGAACAAGAACACCTAAAGAAGGCAGAAATTGCATTGTTTCGCCTCGCACAGCGAGAATCATTTCCCGAAGAGATCGCCATACTCGAGAAAAGCAAAAATAAAAAGCCTGCGGGAGTGGTGCCGATCACCAGTCCGCTATATAAATTATCAGCGTTTATCAATGAAGAAGGAGTGGTTAATATGGACGGTCGTATCGGCACCGCTCCCAACCTGCCGATCGAAGCTAAGTATCCCACTATCTTAGCTAAGACCCATCCAATAACCTTTCTTATTGTAGATTTTTATCATCGTCGTTTCCTGCACCGCAACGCCGAGACTGTCTTCAATGAACTCCGACAGCGCTTCTATGTGTCGGGACTGCGAAGGCTCATCCGATCTGTCACCGCCCGGTGCCAGTGGTGCAAAGTGTACTTCAAGACTCCCATTCAACCGAAGATGGCACCGCTCCCAAAATCGCGACTGGTAGCCTTCCAACGACCCTTCACTTATGTCGGTCTTGACTATTTTGGACCACTCATGGTGAAGGTTGGGCGTTCACACGCAAAACGCTGGGTAGCACTTTTTACGTGCTTTAGCACTCGTGCAATACACATGGAAATTGTCCATAGCCTGTCAACAATGTCTTGCAAAATGTGTATACGAAGATTCATCGCTCGTCGTGGGTCCCCTCTTGAAATCTTTTCCGACAACGGAACAAACTTCCGTGGGGCAGCAAACGACCTTCAAGCTCAGCTGCAGCAAATCAATCTACAATGCGCAGAGACCTTTACAAATACTAACACAAAGTGGTATTTTAATCCGCCTGCTGCACCCCACACCGGAGGCGTATGGGAACGCCTCGTTCGCTCCGTAAAAACGGCATTGGACTGTTTCCACGATGTACCGAGAGTTCCTGACGACGAGACCTTCGAGACCATCATCCTGGAAGCAGAAAGCATGATCAACAGTAGACCGCTGACATATATTCCACTTGAAACCACGAACCAAGAAGCCTTAACGCCCAACCATTTCCTGTTAGGTAGCTCAAACGGAATCAAACAACCCCCTCAAGAGCCCATCAATGCTATAGAGAGTCTTCGAAGCAGCTGGAACTTGGCCCAGCTTATCCTTGATGGGTTTTGGAAACGCTGGTTGAAGGAGTATCTTCCGACGATCGCAAGACGCACAAAATGGTTTAAAGATACTAAGCCGTTGGAGCTAGGTGATTTAGTATTTGTAGTTGACGAAAAAAGGCGCAACAGCTGGACCCGAGGACAAGTTGTGGAGCTCTTTCCGGGGAGAGATGGTGTTGTCAGACAAGCTCTTGTTCGAACTGGTACTGGCACTATTCGTCGTGGTATCGGAAATTTAGCTGTTTTGGATGTGGTTAAAGACAGTAAGGCAGAAGTTGGCGAAGCTGAAACCTTGCCTTACGCGGCGGGGAATGTTACATCCACAGCAAGTATACCGTTCAGCCCTGCGACTCTAAACGTCACTGCGTCTGGCGACTGGCAACCCGGTGCGAACATAGGAGAGAACGAGAACGGAACCAAAACATAAGTAGGAAAAGGTTTTAAAACGTGGTAGATAGTCGATTCCTATAAACGAGGTTTATTTCCCGAAAATTGTTATTCCCGTAGGATTGCTCAGAACACCAAATTGTGAGTTCCATTTCCTATTATTATAATACTCCAATTAAAATATATTCTTTAGCTTTTAGCTATTCTACTGCTTAAAAGAGGGTGTTTCTTTCTACAAATCACAAAGTCACGAGTCTCATAACACTCCCGTGACAATGTTGTTAAAAGTGCTTGCTATCTCCATATGTGAGTGCAGTTGTTCCACCATTGTTTGTTTTCGATGCAAAAAAAGAGATTTACCGTCATTATTTCTTGCATAACTCTTCAAGGTGTTAATGGCCCACTTTGGTGTCTTCAGATGAAAGTTGCATCATGAATCGAGCTATACAATGGTATTTTTTGCAAAATATTCGGTGGTGCAGACGGTACTTTTAGACGCCATTTAAAGTTTATTTACAACTTTTCATGTTGAAGGTCATTATTTAATTTTTTTCAATTATTCTATTTGGAAAGCTGATAAAATTTTAATGTATTTTGATGTGCTATTTTATAATATCCGTTGAGAAACAACAGAATTATGTAGCTTTGAAAAATGGTTATTTTTTATTTACAAAAAAAATCTAACCGAAGCTAACTCAAAAAATAAAAATGTTAGAAATCTGAAAAAATACATGTGTTTTTAAGTCGCAAAAATGAACCAAATTTTCAATTTTGGGGAAAATCTGAAGACCCCCGGCGCAAATTGTCAGATAATAAAAAAAAATCCCCATATGAGACGTATAACAAAGTTGTTGAGAAATATACCTACAAAAATGTTTGCTGAGGTAGACTCCGTTTAGAAGTTTGCAAAAAAAAATACGAAAATAATGCACCATTTTGTTTTGTAAATAACTTTTAATGGATTGAGTTTTATGAAATTTCCAGTGAAACTACCTAGCAATGTAAAGTGTACGTGTATAAAATTTGGTGACAATATATTAAGTGGTTTTCAGTTAACGTCCAATACTGAAGATCATTGACAAAATTTTTTCGAGAAAAATCTAAAAGAGATTCAGTGGAAAACCCAAAAAACAGCTGGAAATCAACTTTTCTACTTAAATTCACATGGTGAATCGATTAAGAAGTCCAAGAGGATCCAATAATCAACTAAAAATTTAATCATAGTAAAAATGATTGATTCCATGAAATGAGAGGAATGTGAGAATTTTTTTCAAGCTCATTCCGGAAAACAGAATAGAGGGAGAGATAAATAAATGTAAAATTTTTCTGACTGGTATATCTAGATAAATTATAATTAGGTCCGACTTTATTTCTACAAGGTGAAAAAGCTGCCAACCGATAAAATACAGACCCCGTTCGATTTTGGCAACATTCGATTTTGGCAACATCCAAGCAAAAACCGTTCGTTTTTGGCAACATCCAAAAAAGGACGGTTTTTTTGTCACTTTTTTATTTTTTATTTTCAATTCAAATTAATCAAAATTCATTTTAAATGTAATATTAGCATACAATTTTTCAATTCGGCTAAATTATAATAGTTTTAAACAGATAAAACAAGAATTTTTCCATGTTTAACTGCTTAAAACTAATATAATTGAGCCAAATTGAAAAAAATATGCTAATAAAAGGTTTTAAATCAATTTTAACTGATTTGAAATGAAAATCAAAAATAAAAAAGTGACAAAAAAACCGTTCGATTTTGGCAACATTCGATTATGGCAACATAAAATTTACGGGCGTGTTGCCAAAAACGAACGGGATCTGTAAACAAAATACGGTGGTCAAATCGTTGGCAAAATATTTGAACTACTTGTGGGGATATATTTTGAAAAAAGTCGTAATGGTCATCAAAAAGAACACTTTAGCCACCTGGCAGGATTCCAAACCAAATTTATTCGTTGACAAGTCAAGTCTGTTTTTTCCGGAAATTAATAAAGGAGAAAAAATTGGAAAAACTAATGTCTTATACTTGAGGAGGCAAACGATCTGTAGAAACTGTAAATTACACAGTCTTTCATACATATCGACACGATGAATGGCTGAAAATACAATAAAGACTGCCTTCAAACGTGATTGTTTTTTTCTGAAAAATACTTGAAAAGGTCCCACAAAGTTTAAACTCTGTTTTAATTGGAACTGAAACTGTGCCATTACGTAAAAACGGTTATGCAGTGATAAAAAAATCAAATATGTTGTTTTTGTGCCGGAGGAGGACAATCGGCTAAATTTGATATTATTTCGACCAAATTCATAATTTTGAGTTGTATTGAAGGTCAAACTTCAGGAAACAGAAATCGTTATCAAAATTGGCCTTTATTAGAAAAAAGAGTGATTCATAGTATGCATTATAGGTGGCGCACGTGTTGCCTAAAAATTAAAGTAAAAAAATTTCTTCATTTAACGCTATCTCAAAAACCACTTGGCATCACAAAAAATTGCACATGTGAACATTACATAACCATTAACTTCGCTGCAAATTTCGTCAGTTTACATCAATGCGTTCAAAAGTTATTCACAAAACAAAGTGTTGTATTTTTTTTGCATAAACTCCTGAAGATAAAATTTTTGTTCTACCAACAGCTTATAAATATAAATATTTTTTGGAAGGTATAGCAAAGCTCACCGACTCAACCAATTTCGTATTATAACAAAATTATACAAAGATTTTAATGATTCATAATTTTTCTTTTCAAGTCCAAATTCAAGTTCGGTTCCTGAAAAAAAAATCCTATTATTGAAAATGGAAAAATAAAAAAAAACTTTGAAAAATTTTGGAAAAAAATAGCAAATTCTTGTAACCATTCTAAGCGATATAATAGAAATAATATGAAATCCTCTTAAAAATAATTGAATTCTTCCATTTCTCCCAGAAGTAAAAAAATCATATTTTAGAAACGTTGTTTCTCTGAAATAAGATTGTCTAGATGAAGTTTGAAACTAAATTGGCTGACAAAAAATTATTTCAACATTAGTAACAAAGGCATAAAAAATTTAAAAAAAACTTAAGCCAAAATTCAGAACTATAAACAAAGTCTAGATCATTTCAATACAATCTACAAACAACAAAGATAAACGATTTGTGCACCTCCATTTTAAATTCTTCCTAGAATCGAATCTGGTATGTTATGTTTTATGAGTCGGGCCCTCATCAATGGAGGTCGTGTCCTTGGGGTATTCCTCTGAAAGTGCTTTGTTGCCAATTCTCATCCTCCAAACCAGCCAACCATCTGGGGAGCAAACGAAGGGATAATGTCTCGCGAATCTTCTGAAAATGTAACCCGGCAGTATACCTATGCTCTCCTACCAACATACCTATACCTAGTACGTACATGTTGTGTGATGTTGTCTGATACATGAACGGGGCGGGTTATTTATGAGCTTTATATGTCGTACTGATATTGTCTTATGCTTGTACTTTATGGCGCGAATGCTATCTTTTCACTTTGGCTTGATTAAGATTTTCAAGATGACGCCACGTTTACCTGTCTGTGTTAAGGGAAGATGAGCGAGGGGGTGGAAATTTCCCGAAAAGGTAGATGACAATAGCGCATCGGTTGGAAACTCCCACACACGTGAAAAGGAAGCAAAAGAAGCAGTCAAACGGTGTTGGTGGTGTAAAAGATTGTGTGAGGATTTTATCTGTCTTGTACTTTATTTTATGGTGCCGTTCACGTGAATGGAAAATATCGCAGCTACTAATCTGAGTCTTTAAGCCTGAAACCGAATGGCGCGCTGAATCCTGCTTAGTAGCGCGATGAAGAGCTTCGAAGGTCGGATTTTGGTGCCACTGAGTGCGAAACATTGTCAGCAGATTTATCATTGTTTTTATTTTTTAATGATTCTTAAGACTTGGCAGTTACGTGTTGCCGGTGCCTTTACGTGATCAAAATTTAAAAATTGTGACAAACGTCGTTTTAAGGATAGCATTAGCTATACAATTTTTTCGTAGATAAATTTGCGCTGTGATAGTGAAATCTTCATACCGTTAAATGTGACCGATGAAATTTTTAACAATTTACAAAGGAAACTTATGTGAGGCAGGGCCGTAGGAAGAACCGGCTCATGGGGGGGGGGGGGGGTTATGACATTTTTTTCCAATAGCATTTTTCCTTGAACAATTCATACACTAGTGAAAAAATCTGTATGTATTAAGTACAAATTATTCAGGTTAAAGTTATTTTGCATTAAATTAAAGTTATTTGTTTTTTAAAATAAGTTCTAGGAGTTGCCAATTTTTGTTTTCATGAAGCTTTAAAGATATCGGGACTTGTGATTTAGCTCAGTTGCTAAATCAGTTGCCTCCTGAGCTGATGTCCGTGAGTTCAAGCCCATCGAACATCGAACACAGTAGTTCCATATAAGTTTTTCAATTACTGGTGGGCCAACTGCATCCTCGATAAAAGTCGCGAGTGGAACAGTGATGTAAAAACGACTTTAATCGAAACAAAAAAAAGGATTTTGAACGCTACAAACATTGTTTAATCACTTAAACTAGCAAGCTAATTCTTCCAAACCAGTAGCATATCTATTTTAAGCATAGGTGAAAATGTATAAAATATTAAGAAATAAAAGTAAAAAAATATGTTTACGGTTCAGATAAGGTTTATTTCCTACTATTGTAACTTGATTAAAATTTAAGATTTTAGATAGAATAAGCTTGCCAGATTGCCCGGTTTTATCCGGGTTTGCCTGGATATTTGATGAAAAATTTCGATATAGTCCGGTCCGGCCCGGTTGCTCGGATATCGTGAAAAAAGTCCGGATATTGCCCGGATTTTTTTTACAATTTTCACAAAGAAACAAAAAAAATCAAAGTTTTTGAGTAAGTTTTGGCAAAATCGATTAACGGTATGGAGAATTTCAAATAATTTCGCTGTTTTACTTTTATAAACCTTTAAATATTTAAATATTCCTACAAGTTTTTGGATGTCTGCAATTACATTAATAAAATATTAATTTCAATTTTTTTGCATTTTTTCTTTGCTTTTTTGTATAATTTAATCTAAATTTTGCCCGGTTTTTGCCCGGTTTTTGCCCGGTTTTGGATTTGAAAAATTGAAATCCATGCCCGGATTTTGCCAGGTTTTTTTGGAAAAATGCCCGGAATTGCTAGGCCCGGATGAGAGTGGAAAAAATTCTGGCAACCTTAAGATAGAACCTTCGTTTTTTAATCTATCTGCAATTTATGTAGGTAGTGTTAAATAAAATTTCCAGCTGAATTTTTACTTAAGAAAAAAAAAACAAGTTCCATCATCATTTATTATTTTGAATTTCATAATTTAAATCCTGTGATTGAAGTTTTCAAAATTAAAATCTAGATTTTTCAAAAATCAAATTCTTTCAAATGAATCCAAATCTTATTTTTTATATGTGATCTATATGTGAATAAAGAACTGACAATGGAACAGCGATTTCCTTCAATTTGAATCCTAAAATTTAAACATTGATATTTCAATATTCATTATAAAACTTGAATTTGAGCTAAATCTGAATAGAAACCTTGGATTTTAGTTCTGCGTTTCTGCAGAATTCTGCATTTGGAACCAAAATTCAAAACCTGAATCTAAATTCCAGATGAGAAATCCTATGAATTTTATGCCATAATGCGAAATTTGTATCAGAAACCCTTAACCAGAAATCTTATATTTGATTCTGAATTTATGGTTTTTGTTGGTTCTCAACAACTTTTGTCACCTTAAGCTGAAAACCAAGTTAGCTCTTTTTAACCGTTTGTATTTTATGGTTGTAATAAGTGTTGCTAGTTAGTTCTTTTTGTGTACAATTGTTACCGTTTTTCGCGGGAAAAAGTGTAATTATGGATTGCATTGAAATAAATGATCTCTTCCGTTCTAATCGAATCCAAGACAAGTTGGTTTTTTTTTCTTCCGTAATGGTCTGCCCAAACATTTGGTGCCGTGACCAGGATAGGGCAGCTTTCGCCGGGAGTTTGACGCTCCTGACATTGCGCTAAGCCCCCTACCATCTGGTCTAATCCTTGCTGCAGATCCATTGCGCGACCCGACTAAGCCGTTTATCCATCTGACCCCAGTCCCGAGAACAACGTCGTTGCTGAGCCGGTAGCTACTCCCGAGTGACCCCATTTATTTAACAAGATGACCCAGCTGCGGTTGAGCAACGATATTTAAGTACAGTGACTCATTCCCGATCATCAATGCGACCCGGATGGATGGTACTGGTGTTGGCGGTTCAACTTCAGCCATCCGGGCTCCTGCCGTACTGGTTGTCCGGCCAGTACTCGCTTTGAAATGACCACTCAGGAATTTCAAAGTAAGTGTGCCCATTGGTGATCACTATGCCAGGAAATTCGACCCAACACAACAGTGGCCTTCCAGTAGCACGATCAGAACCGAATATCTAGTCTGCCTGTGATTCCGATTAAATAGCCAACGAGCCGAGAACGAGATCGAGTGAAACCAAAATCCATGATCCAGCATTCAACGAACCAACCTACCTGTGATGATGCCCAGCGTTTGTTGACTTTTCGATCGCTCCTTGGTAATTTACAAGACATTCAATGTACTTGTTAAGTGTTGAACGTTCCCGCTAGATGCAACAAGTGATTTCTTTTGTACCAAACCTTTCTGATAGTGAATCAAAACAAAAAAATAGGGCTATCAAATTTAAAACATTCGTTTTAGGTGGCCAGTATGTTGGTTCTCAACAACTTTTGTCACCTTAAGCTGAAAACCAAGTTAGCTCTTTTTAACCGTTTGTATTTTATGGTTGTAATAAGTGTTGCTAGTTAGTTCTTTTTGTGTACAATTGTTACCGTTTTTCGCGGGAAAAAGTGTAATTATGGATTGCATTGAAATAAATGATCTCTTCCGTTCTAATCGAATCCAAGACAAGTTGGTTTTTTTTTCTTCCGTAATGGTCTGCCCAAACAGTTTTCAATGTGATTTTTTTTTGGCAATTATTTACTCGAAATTGAACTTTAAAACTTAAATAAAATTGTGAATGATGAAATTTTTTCACATTTTTCAATTTCGGAATGAATAACCCTACTTGGTTTAAAATCCCGGTGAAAAAAAAAAACATTTTTCAATTTTGGACTCATGAAGCTTTCTTATGTTTCAACTTTGCAAATAAGTTCAGGATAAAAATTTCTGATCCAAATCTTAAAAATGGTTTGAATTTTAAATATTTCTTTTTCATATCCCGAAATTTTGAGTTTCGAATATGGAAAATTAATCACATTTTAAATTGAAACGTAACACCAAGCCTCGAAGCAGGATTCTATACCCATGATGAACCAAACTGAAAATCATGAACAATAAACTGAAAACTTTCTAGATAATTTTCCGCAAGTAACCGCAAGTAAATCCAGAAAATTTTATCCTAAAACTTTGCGAAATTAGGGCATATTGTTTCAAATTTTTTACAAAAATCCGGCAAATATGCAGGAAAACTGTTTTTAATAAACACACCAGCCGCTTCAGAATCATATTGAAAGCTTCCAAAAAATCGTATATGTTTATTTTGACAAAATTTGTTGAAAAAGGATCTAGACGCAAGATACATAATTCTAAGAACTCAATTGAAAGTTTCGTTTGACTTTGCAAATAGAATGAGAAAATCTGATTAAAATCCGGACAATCTGGTGAGCTAAGTCTAACTTTATATGGATTCAATATTTGGGACTCATTCATTACTATCTACAGATTAGAAATTTTTTGAAAAACAATTGTAGAGTTGGAATGAGATTTCGAGGTTCTGGAGTCGAGATTGTTACACTATTGTCACTCTTGAATCATTTTAGTTGTTCATCAAAAATTGATAAGAAATTTCCAATTTTATATATTGTAAAAAATTTCACTTGCCATTTTTCGACCTTCATGGGGGGGGGGGGTTTAACCCCCAAACCCCCCCCCCCCCGTTCCTACGGCCATGATGTGAGGTGTTGTGGTATTATATAAACGATCCAAGGAAATTTTAATAAATTTTTAAAATAAAATCAGATGTTCTCTTCATAAAACTTTCATTAAACTGATTTTTTTTAAATACTCAGAACTAAAATAAGGATTTTTCAATGAAATACATATATAAAACTAAAAAATTTATCAAAATTTTTCTAATTTTGATAACTTTTAGAAATTTTCATAGAGCTGATCAACTGATTTTCAAATTATTCAGAACTTGAATAAGGAATTTTTTATGGAGTATTGTGAGAATATTTTGTGTTTTTTTTTCAAAGTTGTTAGATAGAAATTGCCGAATTAATCGAATCATTTGAATTAAAAAAATATAAATAGCAAGACAAAAGATAATTTTCAAGGAAAACGCAATTCATATTGAACAGTCACTTATTTAGTAAATAGTAATGATATTTAGCAAACATGTTAGCTTTTATTATAAGTTAGATTATTGAGGTAAATAAGCAAATAAGGCTGCTCAAACAATTAACTGCAAAACAAATTTGTGGCACATAACCACTTCTTAATAACCTGTTCTGAAATCTGAATAAAGAGTTTTCATTTAACATTTTAGGCCAAACGAAATTAAGTAGAAAGTAAAAAGTAAAAGGCGAGAGAAATATTGAGAATCTAACCATTTTAAAATCTGATCCCGAGTAAGATCAGTTATGTTCATTGTAATATTTAAAATTTTCAAAGCAATATCCAGACAAATTTTTAAATTTTAATCAATGAATTACTCAACAAAAATCAAAAGGGAAAAAATCTAGAAACATTTTTTTGTCATTGAAACACATCTGTATATTTGATATCATATTTTCCAACATCAGAAAACTTTTCAAGTTTCTTTTCATAAAAACTTGTATGAAAAAATCTCAAATATTGTGTCAAATATCCGGGCAAGTCCGGGAAACCCCGGGCAGTCTGATAAGTTTAGTTAATGTGTATAAATAATGATTTTAGGAAAACATGCTTAAAAGCTCTTGTTTCACGCGTTTTCCATGAACTTTTTTGAAAGTTTGAGTATATTTGATCATAAAAGTATATAAGTAGATAAAATTTGGAAAATTAGAATTAAGAAGTTTAAAATAATAATATGAAGAATGATTTGGCTCAATCAATTCGAAATTGAATATTTTTTCTCTCATACCCTTAAGAACGCCTTATTTAAAGCTATTTTACTTCACAAATTTAAAAAAACATTTATTTCTAGCATAAAAATTTGTCAAATTCATTACAAGTTGTGCTTGGAAACACTGCAGGTATTTATGAGCCATAAAATTAGTATATTGATATATTCTGGGCATTAGAACTAAAACACAAAAAATTGTCTCAAGCTTTACACTGACAATCTAAACACCCATTCAATGCTTTTCTTCCTGCTGGGCGCCTCGCTTTTTTGTATGTACTGTACTTTATTGTGTTTTTCTTTGACTGTAAGAAAAAAGTAAAACGAAAAAATAAATTTATGCCAGAAGAATTTTGCTGAAAATCTTGAAAAAAAAACCTCAACTACATAACCTGTTTTTGCCCCTAAAGTTGGACCCCCCCATTAAGAAGATAAGAAAAGACTTGAAAATATCTTCCTAGTAAAAAACCTATTTGCGAAAGGCTAGGTTCAACCAATTTTTTTAATTCTCAACGATTCTCAAGATTACGAGTTTTTCGACAAGTAAACGAGAGAATATTTCTGTTTTTTTTTTCAATAAATTGTTATCATAAGCAATTGAAAATTTGGCAATGAAAAAAATAATTGCACATGTGTGGCTTACGAATAGGTAATGGAGTTACAACTCCATTATCATCATCATTTCTGAGAAAAAATAACCAAAACAAATTAATATCATTTCACACGCAACTTCTGCAATTACTCAATATTTATTTTTTGCAAATATTCTCGGAAGTTAACCAAATAACAGAAAAGAGAAAAAAAGACGTAATGCGTGTGATAAAGATGCAAATCAATTGAAAATAATTTAAACAAATTTTCATCAGAACAGAGATAATCGGTTTTATTAACAATTTTTATTAAGTGACAATATTTGAAATGATTAACAAAAGGAAACAAATCCTCTGTTATCAATTATCAAATTGCGCAAACTGCTTTTTTTTAACTAAGTGAATATGTTCTTTGCTCTTTGTAAGAATTTAGTCGCTAATCGGGAATGTTAAAATTAAATCAGTATCAGATAAAGATCCAAACACCTTAATCAAATTCAAAATGTGACAAAAAAAAATTCAGTCAATTTCTGACATCCAGAATCATCGCGGGAAAATTTGTAGATTTTTTGCCTAATTTTAACAATTCTGGCTGCAGGACATTCTTTGGTGATATCATATTGCAGAATGTCTCTGATAAACTAATTATATTTATCGGAAAAAAGCATCGCTAATTTTTGCACCATTCGAAAGATAGGATTTTTCCCTTTCATTTCAGCTCAAATTTGAAAGTATCCATCGAGGGGTCTAGAACATTTTATTTTTTTTTTTTTGAATATTTTTTAATCTTTTCAACGGTTTATTTAAAGGCACACCTTACCTTTTGCGTTATCCCAACTCCATTCATCAATTGAACATGTTTCAAAAGAAAAAGAAAATCATGGCTACAATTTTTTTTACAAAGAAATCATTAAAGTGATACAATTGAGAGAAAAAAGTCTAAATGTGACAAACGAAGTGATTATTATTGAATTTGAAAAAATATAATACAACTTCTCATCGCTGATTGTAAAAGACAAGAAAAAGTACCATGACAACTTAGTAATTGATAGTAGAGTGTTTTAACTTTCAAAATAGTTCAATTGCATTAAAAATTAAGCTTTTACATATCTTTCGTCAGGAATATCCGGAGTAAAGAGCATTCATGCTTTGAGCAATGTTATATCTTGAATTTCTGCAAAATCTAGGCACATGAATGTAGAAAAACATTATTTCAACACACTGCAATTAATTCTGTTCATAACATGATCAGCTCTGAGGAGTGTTCCTGATCAGGAGAGAAAAACTAAATTATATCAAAATGAGATATTTTGATACTAATATTTTCCTATCTAAATGTGTTATTATTCAGTACTCGTAGGATGTTAAAATATCTCAAATTATATCAAAAAATCTATACGATCATAGCTAAATCATATCAATTTTCGATATGCTCCTTTCAAGATTAGGTATATCTCGTTCAGATAGCAAAGTTTGATATTGGGCAGAACAAAACCTATCAAAATTATAACTTATCGAGATATGAGTGCTTCGAGGAAAATTTCTAGTGGAATGTCAATAAACCACATTATTTGCTAAAACCATGATCCATTTTTGGATTCCCAAAAATTGGATTAAATTTTATGGATCTGTTGAGCGAAACTCATTATTACTGTTCAAAAGTGAGAAATAATGCTTCTTCGAACTATTTGAAAAGATAAATGTATGTTCAGGCATTTTCTAGTATTTTAAAGATTTTTAAGGTGTTTTTAAAAGTTTTTTGACTCCATTTGCATTATAAAATCAGTTAGGTTGAACGAAAAGTGTCAACCAAATGGATGCCAATTCAAAGCACGCACATTCTAGCCATTGATTCCTAATGGTTCCAATTGAAACCGAAAGAAAATTTTATTTTTAATAAGCGCTTCAAATGGCAGCTATTGCCGCTATAAATAATCGGCAAAACCATCGGGCCACAACCCGAGAGTAGGTACATATGTCGGTATCAATTCGAAACATATGCCATTTCAAAATAACATTTGTACCGACACAATTGCACCATTAAAAAGTTTCAATGGCTCATTGATTCTTTCAGAATTCAATCTATGATTCCGGGAATCATTCCCGGAACCACCGTCAAACTTCCGGCGACCCGACCCGAATAGCAAAAATTCCTGTGCAACAATATCCGAACCATTCAAGTCAAGGGGCAGAAACTTAGCCATTCCGTGCACTTCCGAGATCACTCGTCCCGTCCTACCGGGTACAGGGTACAACAACTTACATCCCCAAAAGCCATCAGCAGCATCAGCGAGCAACAAAGTCTCGGAAATTATCACGACCCGGACCGCATGTGTGTCAGAATCGTTACCGGAGAACATAAAACCAATATGTGGTTCTTCCGAAACTGTTCCTCCTTCATTCATTTACGGATGAACGGTTTTCGGATGAAGTCGGAGCTGCCCCAGCTATCGATACTCGACGACCGACCGAAGAACTTCTGGGCGGCACGAGGGCCATAAATTACCATTATATGTGAATTTAAACAATTAAGATGGTTTCCTTTGGAAACTACCATAGTACTACAGTAACCGAAGTTGGTTTCTTAGGATTCCGGTTTAGCTGCTTTGCGGGTTTCCGGTTAGATGGGTTCAATTCCACGACCTATATATTTTCCAATCTAAAACGGGACAACACTGGCAGAATCTCCTATGAAATTTCAAAAATCTTGAACCGACGCACCTTTTTCATTTTATCCATTTCTGATGGACCGAAGAAAGTCTTCGGGAAACAGTTGGGTGCCCAGAGGCGTGCCTATCTAAGGGATTCGTCGTCGGTGAGACGTTCGCCATGCCAAGCCATGGCACGGCCAAGAAGATTCCGGTAGGGTGTGCAAAACTATCGGTTGTACGTGCAGCGTGTAGCCAGGCTAGTTCCTTGGTTTCGTCTTCAGCGCCGGGGAGTTAACCGCCATTTAGCTGAAGAGGATGAGCACATAATTCGGTTACTGCTGCTGTTGTTTGAAATGAGGGAACTACAGTATGATGCCCAAAAGCGGTACAGTTAGAGCATTATTTGCAACTATTTCAATCCTGAATCCATTACTGCTAAAAAATAGAGCCTATCAAATCGAAAACCTTATTGGCGATAATCAGCGATTGGCGGTTCAATCAAAATTACTGTATTAAAGACTCAACTGTCAGAACGAGATTTTTTTTGCAAAACATCATTCAACAGGACATAACTTTTTAACCATTGGGTAAAATTCAACCAAATTGTGAACACTTTCTTATTGATGTGTATTGTTTAAATGCTGTCAAACTCGAAGTCGGGTTTTTCGATTCAACGAAAATGAAGGTGAACCAACGCGAGTCGAGAGAACAAATTTTTTCCAAACACCTGGAGTTTCCTGACCTGTCGCACCGACTGTTGGGAAAAATATTGATCATTCAACATTCAATCGTCTCCCAGAGTGTTGAACCTTTCCAGGCGCGATTAACGTTGGACCACGGCAAAGGAGTTGGAAGAAAACCGGGACTGGAGAAAGAAAGACGGAGGGATAAGTGAAGCGGAAGATTAAAACAAATCCCAACGTCTTAAGCCGTGATTTAGCTTAAAAGAGCGGCATGTCGTAGAGCCACGTCCAGAATGCAAAGAAGAGAGCTGGACATCATACATACAGTGAGCGAAATAAGAATAGCACCACTATGTGTTTTGCTTGCGAAAATATGAATGATTGAAAACTACAAAAATTTTCTTCCACAGTTTGTTCTGAATTGCTTAACGGATAAATCAAGCATAAGTTTACTTTTTTTGGACGTAGCAATTGGCGTTGAGGACCAAAAATGTGAAAAAGGGGTGCGAAATAAGAGTAGCACCACTTGAGTTTTTCAACAAAAACATGATTATTTTTCAAAATTTACTGTGTAAAAGTGAATAATAATGCTTCTACGAATTATTTGAATAGATAACTGCATTTTAAGGAGTTTTCTAGAATTCCAAAGGTTTTCAAAGGTATTGAAAGGGGGTTTTAAGAGATGCTCCTCAAGCGTTAAGGAATTTTAAAATTTCAGCTATAAAACTTTATCAAGATGCTTGATTTCTTCATTAACATTCATAAGTATGATGCAAAATGATGAAACATAGATTTGATGCTGAGTTTGAATCCAAAAAGCAATTGGAATTCAAAAATACTACTGTTTTTTAATAGTCAGTCACTATTTCTCTAGTTTTAAGTCATAGATGGCAGCACTATCTTGCCATTTATCCAAATTCATGCCCATCTTCGAATATCCTTGATTAATTAAGGAGGGCTGGATGATTTTGGTCAAGAAATAAATACATCTACCGTGTGAACGCTTTGGAAATTCTAAGTTCACTAAATCCAAAAAAAAATTAGAATTGCATCAAGGTCACAAAAAGTGAATTTTTTGGACCGATTATATCAGAATAAAGTTATACTTTGCGATGGAGATTGATGGACCAGACGGCTAGCAGTATTATTGGTATGATTTGCAATGGAATCGGAAGTTGAGATGGGCAGGAATTTTGGCGGTTGTACATTTTTGTGCTGGTAATTTGCAAATCCGGAAAAGCTTTCTGCAGCGTGAGCTTCCACAAAAATGTGATGCCTCAAAATGATGAATATGGGCCTAAATAAACCTGTAAAATCAAGATTGAGACAAAATTTGGTTTTAACTGCAAGATAGTGCTGCCATCTACGACTTGAAACTAGAAAAAAGTGTGGTTTACTGAACAAAATCAGAGTTCTTGATTTCCAACCTGTTTTTTTTTATTCAAAATTAATCCCGAATGTTTGTTTCATCATTCCACGTCATTTTAATGAAGAAAGTAAGTAGTTTGGTAAAGAATTACAGCTCAAATATCAAATTCCTTAACGCTAGAGGAGCATCTCTTAAAACCCCTTTTTAAAACCTTTGAAAATCTTTGGAATTCTGGAAAAATCTTTAAAATGCAGTTATCTATTCAAATAATTCGTAGAAGCATTATTATTCACTTTTACACAGTAAATTTTGAAAAATAATCATGTTTTTGTTGAAAAACTCAAGTGGTGCTATTTTTATTTCGCACCCCTTTTTCACATTTTTGGTCCTCAACGCCAATTGCTACGTCCAAAAAAAGTAAACTTATGCTTGATTTAACCGTTAAGCAACTCAGAACAAACTGTGGAAGAAAATTTTCGTAATTTTGAATCATTCATATTTTAACAAGCAAAACACATAGTGGTGCTATTCTTATTTCGCTCACTGTACAAAGAACAGAACTTCCCAAACCACGATGAGCGGCAACAATCGACGGCTTAAACTCGGACATGAAGGCTCTACCACAAAATACGGCTGCTGTGTGATGGACGACGAAACGTATATAAAAGCCGGTTTTTAGCAAATTCCGGGGTTGGAGTTTTTCACCGCGGTGAGAGTAAGTTCGTTGTGGACGACAAATTCAAGAAGAAGAAAATGTCGAAGTTCACCTCCAAATATCTCGTTAGGCAGGCCATCTGCTCCTGCAGACTGAGGAGTGAGGCTTTCGTGACAAAGGGCACAGTAAATGGCAATATCTACAAATCTGAGTGCCCCCAGAAGCGTCTTTTGTTGTACTTGCAGCAGCACTACGAAGCTCCGCTACTTTTGCCGGATTTGGCATCATGCCACTATTCTAAAAGTGTCCTGCAGAGTGCAGTGGTATGAGGCCAATTCTGTCCATTTTGTTCCAAATGACATGAACCTGTCAAACCGTCCGGAACTGTTCCCGGAGGAGCAGTACTGGACAATAATATTGAAGAGATGAACCAGCTGAAAGCTGAAAATCTCTATAATAAAGACATTAAAAAAAAAAATATATAGCGGGAACTTCGGAAGAGCAAGAAGACAGTCAAAGACGAGAAGGACATGTTAAGAAAATGAAAAAAAAAACTGAGAAAGTGGTACCAGATGACACTGTAAAGACTTTGATGGAAGGCATCAAGCGAAAATGCGTTCAATTTTACACTCATGGCTCCATCGATTAAGTTTTCATCTGATTTTCGAAATTTTGGTTTATTCTAAACATCATAAGAACATTGGCATGACCTTTTCAGTGTCGCAATAATTTCGTGTTCGCCCTTTACGTTGAGGATTCTGTCCGACCAAATTGTGATAAATTCAAGTTCAATTCAATTTTACTGTTGCTGAAACCTTCTGATTGCAAATGTTCCCTCTCGAACGTTTCAGCTCAATCTCCGATGAATGAAAGACAATTCCAATAAAATGCTTATTTTCAAAACAGTTTTTTCTATATTGCATTTATGGACATCACATTATCATATGATTTAATTTTTTTTCAGAATTTGTTCGCAATGAAATAATAAATAAAAAATAAAACAGAAACAAGAAGCTTCTTCTCGAGAAACTTCGTTGTAGTTTCCTTCTCAAGGAAACCTGATTTTGTAAAATTTTTTTTTTTGGATTTGGTGCAATATCTTTTATGTAATTTTGGTATTCGATTTCCCCGGCAAAGATTTTTTGAAAATTGAACTGTTTTGAATATTTTTTCAGTAATGTGTTAACAAGGATTTGGATTTTCATATCTGGAATATTTTTTTAGTTTTGGATTGAATTATCCAACATCACTTTGGATTGAATAATTTAACAACGCTTGGGTAATTTTTTTTAAAAATATATTAATAACGTGAAATAACTTGAACCCAAAAGGTGTTTAAAAATGATTGTGAACAAAAAGGTCAGAAAATTTGCTCGCCTTCGGAATTCAGTTCTTCATCACATCTTCTGTCACTATCAGACTAAGATACTTCTTTTAACGACAATGCGTTCACAAATTGAAACTATGTTGCTTAGCTTAGCTTGATTAACTACTCACATCCACCTTAAACCGTTAAACCCGAAATGCATAGTTATAGAAAATGGATTACTTCCTTCAAAATCAAATTATGATTACAATCAGTTCGAGTTCCACGATCGCGGTGTGGCTCAGTAGAACAAGTTCCACATCACCAATGGTTGCTACTCCGTGATTGACCGAGGCCATCAATTTTGTTCAGAGGTCAAATGAATGGTGCTTGGGATTAGCAACTCATTCACACTGCACAAAACTAATGCTCTCTCTTTGAACGTCAATAACGGCGCCGGCCACGTCCTAGTAGTCAATGGATAGATTGGAAAAAAAGAAAGGGATGAAAGATTTATTTTGTGCTTTAGGACCGAGGTTACCTCTGCATCCTAGCAAATTAATTTTGGTTGGGACTGGGTAAAAGGAAATAATTGGGAGACACTTTTGACAAGTGTTACGGTGAACCATAAAAATTATTTTCCTTACTCCTATTAGCTCCTATTCGACGCTTTCAGTTAATACGGGGGCAGGAGGTTGTTTAGTGTAATGATGACAAAAAAATAACTACTATCACTAAGTGTTCTTACTATCTTTCTCCAACATAAATTTGTAAAAAAATAAGCCTATAGTATAACCATAATATCCAGTGAAATATCAATTCGAAGATTTACCTTCTTTTTAATTTGTTTATATCTATATGTAACAAATCTATCCTGAATTGCAACAAGTTTAGCGGTGATGAATGAGTGAATAATAAATATAATAAAAAATCGTAAAATTATAGCTCTAATTTAACTAGATGACACATTTTTAAATCTAATTTTTCTATTCAATTTTTAGTACATCGAATTTTAAATATTTTTAATTTAAACAAAATAGTCCTACATGAAACAGGGTTGTGAAAGTTAGGTGGGAATATCCTTATCAATTTCCTGTTCTCTCCAAAAAGTGACGATCTCGACCTAAGCACACAATTGTAAACATACACAACGAGTTTGGCTCCTTAAAACCTCAAGTATTAGCAGCTTCAATAAAAATTACAAAAAAAAAGAGTTTACAATTTTTTCCAGATGTAGTTTAAGTAATTGAGAGGTTTCCCTGGAAAAGCTGCACCACCCGCGGTCGAACCGGAAAGGTTCTTTACACTATATGTTATTATATCAAAAGATTCTCAAATATAACACAGCATATCAACAGCAACTGTTAATGTAACCGAAATCTACAAACGCAAGAAAATCGTTTTAATTCAAATTAATAATAAAAATATTTACCAAAGGTTTGAATTTTATGTTCACAATAACCGTTATTGAACTATTTCTAACTATATTCTAACGAAAGAAAATAAAATGTCGATGCTTATCAAAAAGTATATTTGCAACTGTTTATGCATTTTCTGCAAAAGCTCCTGAATAAATGCTATTTTAAAATAAGTTTTGCATAACATTTTAAAGAAACTATTGGTGAATTTAGCTGAGACGGCTTTCAAGTTTACTGAGAAATTTGCCGTCAAAAATTTCAAAGTAGCAATAATACTTGTTTAATTAACTCAGCAACTAAGTCGAAGAAATAAAGAAAAACACTTAGCTTTAAATGGATCCGGATCCTTCCCGAAGTCAACACCTGTCTCGATGATGAATCGCCCAAAACTGGTCCGAGGGTCCAGCCCAGTCCCATCTCTTGAAAAACTTTTTGGATAAAACTTATCCGTTCGTAAATTTTAACTTAACATCACTTCACTTGAGGTTAACACATCAAAAGTCACTGAATTTTAACGAAGAAATTTTTTATTAGAGTTTTACGGATCAATTTTGGAAATTTTCACTTGGGAAGAAAATTTTCGACATTTCCCGTTCACAAATTGAAACTATGTAATGTAAAAAGATGTAATACTATTTTGTATAGGAAACTGATAACATATTCCTCTTTATTCTCGTCAAGTCTTTAAAAAAAGGTCAGGTTACAACAGTGATAGATATGTCAGATTATCCATCCGTTCTATTGGCAATACTTCCCTAAGGATTTCCTAACTGTTCACCTAGCAACAATTCCAGTGAACACCACGAATTCATTCATCGTCGGTTCTTAGAACAATAGCGGATTGACGTTCTCTCTCACTTGTAACTCTCTGTTATTTTTTACATTTGCCACGCGGTTCGTCAGCCTACAATAATCGCCGCGAGATAAAGTTCGGTCGTCGGAAGTGAGCTTCAATACAAACTAAATTGAATTTCGGATATTATTAAAACAAAAGTCAAATCCATTTTCAGTCTTTAACAAATTTGTTAAATTGAAACAATTCTTAAGACATTCAGTAATGTCAAAAATACTTGTAATGACATCTTTTCGCATTTCTAAAAGTTGTAGAATTTAATTTTTTTTCCCTTGAAGTTTGGAAAAATATTATTGTTGGATTGTAGGAAAATAAAAATAAAGAAATTCGGAATCGGTTATTGTTTTGTTGGTTTGTTGGTTTATCAGTTATAATTTTTTTTTTATTTAGATTATTCTGATCTAATTAATTTCTTAACGAGTAAATACACATCACCAAATATAGATAGGGCTTGTGATATAGCGCAGTTGGCAAGTCTATTGTCTCCTGAGCCGATGTCCGCGAGTTCGAGCCCAAGAGCAAACATCGAACACAGTTGTACCGGATAAGTTTTTCAATAACGATCCGCCAACTGCACCGTTGATAAAGTCGCGAATGCCATAAAGATGGTAAAACGACTATAATCGAAACAAAAAAAAAAACCAAATATAGATTGGAAAAACATCTGCTAAAAGCTTCTAGTTAAGGAAGCTTTTATCTTTCAAATGACAATCATTTAAACATAGGCAAATAAAATGCTGCTAGATTTTATAACTTAGATTTTAAAATGCTTAGTCGTTTTTATTGACAAAAATTCCTCCTCAAAGCTAACCTTTCCATCTACATTATGTATATTAAATTTCAAACAAAATTTTCCAATTGAACAGTCCCACTATAATTTTTTTTTTAAATTTTCGAGATAAGTTTGTCTTTGTTTCGCAATTCTGTATTTTTGTGTTTTGAAAACATAATTCTCTTAGAAACCACTCAAATTTAATTTAAGAAGAGAAAAACAATTGTTTGTATCATTTGTCCTTGACTCAATATTAAAATCGACTTCGACATCATAGCTTTGAAATTTTTCTTTCATTTTTAATTATTTATTTTTTTATGGATCTTGATTTTAAACTTATCTTTGAAAAATTTGAAAAGTTATTCAAAGTTGCACCACTAAAGTTAAGTGATAATGCACAATATTAACTATATTATTATTTGTTTGGTGTTTTCAGCATTTAATACAAGCAGTTAAAATTCCATTTTTATTTTTAATCAGTTTCTTAATTATTTTTAAAGAAATCAATTCCCTTCTTAGACTCCATCAGTACATATAAGTTTTCAATGATGAATTGAACATGTTTCATTATGAGTTGAAAGTCAATATTGTGAACTACAAAGACATTATCTTTAATTTTGATAATTGGAAAAACAAATATAAAAAATGATCAAAGTAAAAAATCTCAGCACTGCACTGTTAAAACAAAATTTATTATATTCATTGTTTCATCAAATTAAATTAAATTAGCTATTACGTACATGTTTTGAAAAATTCTCTTAAATTAAACATGGAATAATTTTATTAATTTGGTTATTCCTGATCGATTATATTTAAATTTTAAATCGTGAATGAATGATTTTTTTTTTCCAAATTCACCTACTTTTTGACATGATCTGAAATTTATTTTGGAGTTTGGATTTAATTTCTTTTTAAATCTGGTTTCATTTTAAATGATATCTATTTGTGCACTAATATTTATGTCCGATGATTGTAATTTTTGTTTAATTAAAATTTTAATGCACATTCGTTTTCAAGTGTTTTGGAAATTTTGATTTCAAATTGTTAAACTAAACTTTTTAAAATTTATTTTCAAGCAAATCTCTTATTCAGAATAAGAGACATTCATTTGAATAATTTGTTGAAGACTTCCGGAAAATAATAGTAGATAATGATTTGAATATTGGATAATGATTTATTTTCAATCGTTCCAGTAAATTTTATAATTTACTGAAGTTTGTATTATGCTCATAAGTAGAAAAATAATTTAAGAAACCAATTTCTTTGTTTATTGTACATTTTTGGTATTTTTCTTATTTCTTGTTTAATTTAGGTTATAGACCATCGACGGGTCCTTCGCACAGGCCTGCCTGCTATAGATCTGCAATATTTACAAATCATTTAGAACATTTTTAAAATGCATTCAAAACATGATATAACAAAGTACAAAATGACTAAGAATAGTAAAAACTTGACTCAAAATAACGTTAATGATGACAATAACAGTTTCTTTTAAAGTAAATAATAAATGAAAACAAAAGTTTACATAAAAACCGTGTGATTATGGCATCATTCGATTATTGCAATACAAATTGTGCTGGCGTGTTGCTAAAATCGAACGAGGTCTTTATAAGTGTCCAGTACATATTGGGGCTAGGAGCTTGGCATTAACCGCATGAAAATATTTTGTAGCAGAGCGCTCATGTTTTGAAAACCTCTACAAATCTTAAGTTGACAGTTGACTTTAAATGCGAAATAATGTACCAATACAACAATGTTCATGCAGGGCTTCATTTAATCTGAACTCCGAAAACCTACATTCAATAATTTGGTTCATATACTTGCTGTATAAAAAATTTGATAAAAAAATGTATTCGCGAAAATTTTCATAATTGACTCTCATTCTTATCAAAACTAAAAATATGTTTTTCTCATTTCAGGTAATTATCCTTAGATCATCTACGGACTGGTATGTGTGAATGAATGCCTATGGAATACACATATGTAAAAATAGCAGAGCATTATTTCTCAGGCATCGATAATCCTTCTCAAATAAATCGGATTCAAAGAAGTTTTTATATGAATCACGACAAATCGAACACTTTAAGTGTTTTGTTACCCACTTAGACACGGGTTTTTATCATAGATTATATTTTTGAATAATTCAGATCAATAGATATTAATCATTTTATAAGAAATTTGGTGCTGTGCAACTTCTTTTCTTATGAATTTATTTTAATTGAAAACGTTATGTACAGAATCCCACGTAAATGTTCTTTTGGGAAGTCATAATAGAGTGAGCCGATTTGTGGTTATTTTTGAATTTCTCAAACCCTGGTGTCGCAAGAGCTTCGTTTTGGTACAAAACTCAACAATGATTTATGGCAGAATTTTTAAGTAACGTTTACACGAGTAAATTTAAATTTTAATACTTGTTAGGGAAACAAAAATGTTTCTGAAAAATCAACATCATTTTTGTTTTTTCTGTAGAACCAATGCAGCTTACTGTTTTTGTTCCAAATTCTTTAAAGGAAATTTTACGTTTAACAACTTTGCCAAAGACGGTAACTTCATATGTTATTAAGCAAAAAAATATAAAGCTGTTGAATGGGGGATGTCTTTTGGTTTCGAAAAACAACAAATTCAATTTACAACACTGCTGGGTGCTTAGCGAGGTATTGCATGACTGATACCGTATTTGTTTTCTCCCCTCGATCAGTGTTCCACCGTACCCGACAAAAACAAACACAAATCGTCGCCAGTGCACTATGGGGTTTGAGGCGGCAAAAAGTCAAAAACTCAACTTTATCCGATCGCATTTTTATTTTTACTAGTTAAAAACTTAATATTTAACTAAGATATTCCCAGTTTTTCAACTCATTATCTTGAATCCTGAAAGCACCACAGACATCAGACTTTGAAAAATTGAAAAATTTATATGATGAAGAAAAAAATTTAAACCACATATATTTCTACGGAAAACATTTTTTTCTTAAATTCAAAGTACACCATATGAAAGCTTATGTTAAAAGCTATCATTTGAACCATTCAAAATTTTTACACTCTAAATTGATCTATGATAAAAATGAGTAAATAATTATTTTTTTCAAAAATCAAAAACTTTAAAGGCTTGCCAAAAAAAATCCTCACATTTCCCCATACTCTTTTCACTATCAAGATCTATTTTCAAGTCCTAAAAATACAATGAAAGAGATTCCAGGCACCTTAAACACCGTTTTTTGAGTTATAGTCAAATAAAGCTGAAAATATCATGCAAATGGGTAATTTTTACCCATTAGTGAGTAAAAATTCAACAAAGTTTATGTTGGTTTGTCAAAAAAATATTTTTCATGATTGATCAATCATTTCACACATTTTTCTCTTGAGTTTCATAAAATGTCTTGATGTTATTTATCATTTAATGATCAATTAGTCCAAAATCTGGTTTTCAAAAGATATAAAAAGTTGGGTCAAAAATAACACCAAGCATCGTACTTCAAAAGCTATTGATGCAAAATTCTCTTTGGAATTTATTTTAAGTTAGTTTAAATAGTAATTTTCATAAAAAAAATTCAAAAATAACAAAATAGTCCAAAACACCTAATCATACTTTTTGCCGCCTCATTGTATGGAACTGCCCCATAGTGCATTGTGTATTGCTACCTCACTCACTCACACGCTCTCTCGCAACACTGGCAAAATTATCGGTGGGCCACCGTCCGTAAGCAGAACTCCACCAGGTCAAAACCAGTGCAACACCGTCCGAATAAACAAACAGTTTGACAGCACCTAGTGGTGCACCAGTGCAACACTCGGCATAAACAAATACGGTATAATAATCATGCAAAACTTTGCGAGGCAGGCTCGGTTCCACAGAAAACAAAAATGATGTTAATTTTTCAGTACAAAATTGTTACCCATACAACCCAAAAATTTCCAATTTACTCATGGAAACGTTATTTAAAATTTCTGCAAAAAATCATGGATGAGTTTTGAACCAATACGAAGCTTTTTAGAACCCAGGGTTTGAGAAATTCAAAAAAATCAACCCAAATCGACTCAGTCTAGTGATCATATCATCATGTTAAATGAAATGCTTCTGAAGATTGAAATTTATTTGTTTTGGTAGACGTAAAGTGACCCAAAACTTCAAAATGTTAAATTCTCATCCAACTGTTTCCGGTCGATACAAACAACGCGCACAATTTAGTAAAACCGGATATAACCGGAAGGGAGAGGTGGAGTTTATATGAACGAGCTGCCGATGAAACTCCACCTAACTCGCAGCAACTTTGGTGTGGTATGGCGACGACCACCACTTACATCGTACATGTGAAGGAACGAAATCCTTCTTATCCTACCGATGAGTGTTTGCTCACGTTGCTCGAACACAGAAATCGGGGAAATATTTTACACTAAGTAAAACACTCCCGACAAACACAATCTGCTATCAGCACTTGGCGGTCGATCCAGCAGAATTCCGAGAAGAAGCAAGTCTGCTGTGTGGCCTGCAAGTTAGGAAGATTTCTTGGGAAAACGGCAGACTTTTCTCATGGTCTACGATATATTTATCTAGGAACCTACTTACTTCACACAACCTGCAAGATCTTAAAATATCCACAATCGTCGTCGTTTTGCGGATGCTGCACCCTGGCTGGAAGACGTGTTATCTGTTCTTTATTATTTCCTAGGATAGTTGATATGTTTATTGTTGGCACACTGGCAAGTGTGTATCGAATCGGAATGTGTTTAAAGTCTACGGTCTATCATTTATCGTGTGCATTGCTGGATACACACCTCTTGTGAGTGAGAAGTAGACAAAATTTGAACGTTTTTTCTGACACGTTTATAAGTTGATGAAGCTAAGGATCGTAACTCTTAAATGCATGACTTTAAAAAATAGGATAGCAATTAGTGAATCAGTGATATTATTATTAGTGTATAAAAGGTTTTGGCCCGTCAAAGTAAAAGTATAATTTTGAAACTGTTGCAAAAAGATTTTTGTAAGAGATTGAGTTGGAACTCTTTTTTTTTTCAAATTTTCAAATATGAAGAAATAATACATAACTAAAAAATATTCACGCGTTTCCTACATATTTGGATTAAGTTTGAAGTTATTTAAAAAACACTATACATGATAGAATTAAATCACACAATTTTTAGTTATTTTCAAAATAAACGAATGCCAATATACAAACTGCAATATTCTTGAAATCATAAGCATCACTATTTGTATTATTTCAGAGGTTATGAAAAAGATGCTAGAAAATTTTTGGAAAACTCTTTACAGTGCAGCTGATACTAATGACCAAACTTAATATTCGATAAAAGTCTAGATAATCAAAAATTTCAAAAATTTTATAAAACATTTATGTACAGGCTCAATGGATCTCTCCAATCAAAATATGCTGACATCATAACTAATGCAGAGCAAGAAATACTTGAAATTTAAAAGTATTCTATTTCAAATTGTCGTGTATGAACTCCTCTGACTATGGTATGGTTTCGATTATCGCGTTTTTTTTATCGAGATTAAATATGCCCGCACTTTCAGAAAGAAGTTGGTTCATTCTACTAGGTTTACGCCGCAGCCCTTGGCGTAGACGATAGCCTTCAATTCTTCTAAGCTAACGGTCATGAGATTGAATCCCGTTCACGGCATACACTTTCTGTGGGTCGGTGGTTTTAGCATTTGTAGGGTGCCAGCTAGCCAACATATCCTTGAAAGATGTACGATTAGAGTTAAGTAAAAAGGAATCTCTTCGAGGAAACATTTTGTTTCATTGAGATCCTGTATGTGTTTGTGTTCGTTTGTGGTCATTACTATTGTGTTGTGTTATTGTGAGTCATTTACTTTAAATTTTATCTAACCAAAAACTGCCTCACTACACTTATGAAATTTATTTATTTATTAGTCTTCGAAAAAATATTGTTTCGCACAGACTTATTGTTCTAAGAGATGCCTTAACCTATTTTTAAATGATTGCTTAGACATACCAAAATCGAAAATACTAACACACTCATTAAAATAACGGTTACATGTGTCTATTGGGTTGTAGTAGCCATACGTGGTTCGATGAGATGGAATCCAAAGAAGCATTTGGTTCCTCAGCGGGCGTGTAGGAGCATACAAATTTATGCAATCCAGGAGATCGTTGTTTTCAATATTGCCGCTCAGTAAGTCGAATGTGAATAAACATTGCAGGAACTTCCTTCTACGGGATAGCGTTTCAAGATGAATCAGGTTACATCGATGTTCATAGGGAGTCCTGACTTCGGGATTCCAGTTAAGTTTCCGAAGAGCAAATCGAACAAACGCTCGCTGGACACCTTCGAGAGATTGACTCAAAGTCAGTTGGAATGGGGCCCATACTGGAGCTGCGTATTCAAGTATACTTCTGACGATCGAACAATAAAGTGTTTTAAGTGCATACACGTCGTTGAAATGGATTGTGTTGCGACGGAGGAAACCAAGCATAGCGTAAGCCTTGGCGGTTATTGTAGTGATATGCGTGTGAAATCTCAACCGGCTATCGAAGGTAACACCGAGGTCCTTTATTGTGTCAACGGTTTCGAGAACGGTATTACCCATTGTGTAGTTATACTGATGCACGTTACGGGTTCTTGATAAGCTCATTGTTTTGCACTTTTTGACGTTCACCAACATTCCATTCAAACCGCACCATCTCATAATAACGTCGAGATCATTCTGCAACATGATGCAGTCTAGCGGTGATGTAATTTGTCGGAAAAGCTTTAGGTCGTCTGCATAAAAGAGTTTATGCGACGTCAACATGTCACATAAATCGTTAACGAACAGTATGAATATTAACGGTCCTAGATGACTGCCTTGGGGAACACCGGATGGTATCAAAAACTTCGAAGAGCAAAAGGAGTTGACTTTAACATAGGCCAAGCGGGAGTTCAAATACGAGGCAAGCCACTTTGTTATCCACAAAACATTGGTTATTTAGAAGGAAGATCTGTGTGGATAAACATTATTCTGAAGAAAAAGCAAAAATAAAATATGGTTTATGTATATTGGAGTGCCTGAAATGACCCGATAATTGAAAAAGTTATGCGCTGCAGGCTCGAATTGATGCTAAGCCTAGCACAAGGTCTCATGCCAAATTTGGGCCAGATCGGATCATGGGAAAGGATCCCTCAACGAGCCTGAAATTTGTATGGGATTTTGGGACATTTTGTTCGGGAGGAACACGAAAATCCTGTTTTTCACCAATAAGTTTGGTCCTCTTCGGCCGATTTCTTTTAATAAACAGTTTTTCTTGAAGCCCAAACTATGACAAATATTTCATCCCGAAACAGCGATTCAAGTTAAGACACAAAAATTATTAGGATTCAAAAAAAAAGATATCTTTTTTGAGAGTGATAACTTGGTCAAAATTTGGTCAAGGGAAAACGCGTGTAAATCGGTGAAATCGTTTATTTAAAAAATCAAATTAAATTTCTTTTTCATGTTTAATTAGTATGAAATTCAGGAAAAATATTCAGTTAGGCTTCCGTTTTTCCAAATCCGAACTGCCGGGCCTTACGCTTAACCCCTGTCATTAGATTTTGTACAGCAACCTTGTCCACCTTCTTCGCCGCAGAAAGCCAGTTTGCCCTCAACTGCTGCTCGTCCATAGCAGTTTTTTGGTCTTCTTTAGGTTCCTCTTGACAATAGCCCAGTATTTCTCAATTGGGCGGAGCTCTGGTGTGTTAGGAGGGTTCTTGTCCTTGGAAACCACCTGCACGTTGTTGGAGGCGTACCACTCCATGGCCTTTTTACCGTAACGGCAAGATGCCAAATCCGGCCAAAACAGTACGGAACAACCGTGTTTCTTGAGGGAAGGCAGCAGACGTTTATTCAAACACTCTTTCACGTAAATTTCTTGGTTGACAGTCCCGGAAGCTATGAAAATGCTGCTTTTCAAGCCACAGGTACAGATGGCTTGCCAAACCAGATATTTCTTCGCGAGCTATGACAGTTTCATGTGCTTGAAAATATCTGCTACCTTTCCACTTCCTTTTGCCTTATAAAACTCCTGTCCCGGAAGCTGCTTGTAGTCGGCTTTGACGTAGGTTTCGTCGTCCATTACCACGCAGTCAAACTGCGTCAGCATCGTCGTGTACAGCCTCCGGGATAGCGCTTTGGCCGTCGTATTTTGTTTATCTTCGCGATTTAGAGTCACTACCTTCTTGTAAGTCGATAGTCCGGCTCGTTTTTTGGCTCGATGCACGGTTGTAGACGATACACCCAGCTTATTTGCGGCATCTCAGAGAGAGAGGTTAGGGTTTCGCTTGAAACTACCGTCAACTCTCTTTGTCGTCTCAGCTGCTTCCGGTTTTTGATTTCCCCCCGATCCAGACTTCCTGGCTGTCGACAAACGTTCCCCAAACACTTTAATTACATTTGCAACTGTTCATTTGGCAATTTTTAGCAATTTTGCCAGCTTTGCGAGCTACTCGGATTTTCGCGATGTGCGAGCAAAATTTTGATACGCTGCTCTTCTTCCTTGGACGGCATTTTGACAACTGAAGAGTGAATTCCAAAATCAAAACAGGAGCAACATTCTACACACACACACAACTTCAAAATGAGGGGTGTAAAGGTTTTTTAAATGCAAAATTGAAAGAAATTCGTCAAGTTGATATTGACCAAATTTTGACCGTATCACTCTTTATTCATCTTTATTTATGAGAGCCACTGCTTCGAACATTTTGACACAGCATTAAAGTGATGAATATCACCCTGATAAAAGATACTCCATTTTTGAAGTTTAATAACTTTTTTATCATAAGTTGAATCGAAATTCAGTCTTTGGATGAAATATTTGTCATAGTTTAGTTTTTAGACTGGCTTTCACGTTCAGCGCCGATTCAGCAAAATTCTTGAAACATTTCATTGTCTTCAAGCCTTTTTTAAAATAAACCTAATTATGTTTCGAATTAATGGATTAGCAAAACAAAGCGGGTCAACTTATTTTAATTAAAACTCATTGAACATTTCCAAATCAAAAAAAGGAAAGCAAATGCAGTAGGAACTTTATTCAATCTGAAATATTTGAAAAAATTTATATCAATTTTTTTAATCTTTCATTGTATAGCCTATACAGTGTGATACTAATGAACATAAACTCCCAAAAATAAGGCCGGAACAATTTGCAAATCCTTCTTTTGTCGCAAGGGGAAAGGGGATAACAAAAAATAATGCGAAAAACAATCAAATTGGAATAAATTGCACGAAAGCTTGCATACAAAAAAAATGGCATACTATATCATTGCACAAAACCTATAAATCAAGTAATTTTTTAACGAAAAATTCGATTAAATCAAGAATACAAAATGTAAAATAATTCCTATCTTCCACAATTTGTTTTTTGGTCTTGATATCTCTGGGATACTTGATTTTATATTTGAAATTTAAATAAAATACTTCAAACTTCATTTATTACCCTTTCCCGATTTTGGGAAATTTTGAAGGAATGGGGGAAAAAAGAAGAAATTGATATTTGTTCCAGCCTAAGTGTACACAAGATTGCTGCAAAAAATGTCTTTTTGCTCCCATATGGTTTTTCGATGTCATTTTGGTTACCAAGCATCAGTGTAAAATTGTAGATGATTTAGTTGATTCCTGAATTAGCTCAACGCGGTTCAATTTTGTATGAAAGTTTGTATGGAAGAAGAAATTTTTACGTATTAAATCATCTGGAAAAATCAAATAAGCTTGGATGAAAGTTTTTCTTTGATTATTGATTTTGCCTATTCTTAAGCTTCATTTTTCGGTGACATGAGAAGGAGCATAGACTTTCAAGAAAAAAGTTATAATAGTTTTAAATTTAAAAAAAAATTAATCCAATGAAATTCATTGAAAATGACAGGTTTAGCTGGCTAGAGCTTTCACAAATATCAAGAAATGTATTTGTCAAGACTAAGTTGTTTGCTATATTTTATCCTTATACTACGGTTTAACAGCTGTAAAATGAGCAGTTAAAAACGCAAAAAATGAAATGAATATTATTAGATTTAAAACATTTGATATTTTTTCTGGGGTAAAGTGGGTTAAAGTTTTTATTTACATGAAATGGACTGCAAGAATCAAGGAATATTTAAAAACCAATGAAAAATGAATTTGAGATCCTTCAGTACATCTCTGGTGATTTTTCAAATCTTAATATACCATACAAATTTCAATGAAAAATTTTTACTTGTTGCGCTTATTCAGGACTGAATGAATCGCTCCCAAAATTTTAATTGCTTTTTGTGGCAGTGAAAACAAAAAAAAAAGTTAAGGGAGAATTATTGTTATTGAATTTTTTTTGTTGATGATAAAAATTTTTTTTTTATTTTTTTTTCGTGTTAATTTCTATTCAAAAAGGTCATCAGCACCGAATACTTTCTTTACATTTTTATTAACTGTAAAGAATGTGATCAATTGAAAAAATTAAATAATAAACGCATGGGAATTTAACTGTAATTTCAGCAAAAAATAATCACAAAACATTTTTTTTCTCATCATTGAATGCTAGAAGAGTTTTAAAAATACCGTTTGGTATATAAAATGTTATAATTAGAAAAGGATGAGCAACTGCATAGGCTTGGCAAAAACTTATTTTGATTTTTTAGACACTTGTATAGAGATAAGATAAAAAAAATACTGATATTTGAATAATTATTTAAAAAAAAGCTGTGTGTCAACTGTATAATTTATTTAGCTATTATGATCATTTTTGCTCAATTTCATCAAATTCTATTCTAAAATGCAAGGGAAAACATAAAAAGGGTGCTAAGTTTTGATATCCGTACATCTTTTTTCCTTTATCCACATAGTCCAGAGGTCCAAGAAGCCTGATTAGATGCTCCGTTAAAAGCTAGAAGCTACTGACAATTGGGTCCAGCCCTCTAAATAAAGCAACAAACTTTACCCAAACTTCAAAAAAATCCATTTTTCGGGCCAACTTAAAAAAATATAACTGAGGGCACAATATTCTGCGTCTTGACAGACCACTGGACTGCTTAGATCCATTAATCTAAGAATTAAGTTGCCAGTAAACAAAGATATCCGTACCTATATTTGAAGAAGAGATAACTTTTTTATTGCAGAACACAGACTGTAGGAACCGAATATGAGTCCGGAGTTGAAATTTGTTTCAAAAAAAAAATGGAATAAAAAAAATGGGGGATTGTGGGTATTGGGTATGTTGTTTCAATATCTCGAAAGTTTATTAAGATAAAAATGTCGGCCAATCCAACCGCCATTGTCATCCTTGTGAATAACACATTCACACCACACGTATGTTGATGGTGTATCATGCTGCTTTTATTCAGTTTCCCAAAATAAATGTCTCTGCAAATTATTAAAAGCGATATTTAATTACATCGGTGTAGAATTTAACCTTTACAGCCAGAATATTCTTATCAGTTAGAAAACATAGTTTGGTCTTGTTCTATCACATGCAAATGAAATTTTTCATGAAATATAAACAATTTTCGCCAGATGTCTTGTTTTGCATTTTTCTGTAATTTAGCAGCAACATAGAAATTTCAATGCTTCAAAAATTGTTTTTATAATTTCACTCTTTTTTAAAATGATTCAAAAAGGCACTTATTTTTCATTCAAAGTTGAATTCAGATAGGAAGAAATTTACAATTTTCGCAGGCCTCTGCAGAGATATTGATGTGTAAAAAGAAAAACCCAAAAGTTGAAAATTTTAATATTTTTTCTTCTTGAGTGTAGGTTGCTATTTAAAAATTTGACACCATTTCATCTGGTTTCTTAAAACTCTTAAAACTCTCAATCCTGATCAATTGGAAAAAAAAATTTGATTGAAGTTTACAAATCCAGCATAATCCAAAATCATCAACTGTTTTATACGATTATTGAATGCATTCGTTTAATTCCAGGGAAACTAACAAAAAAAAAATTGTAAATAAGAGTAGCAGAACGAAACTTGTTTTATTTCGAAAAATTCCATATTTTGAAAAAATATGCCTCTTTATGTTGATGCTGATTTTTTATTCGGAATTCGGATTTTGATCTCTGAATCAATGCTATGACTTGTAATCCAGAGCTCCGTTCCTAAAATCCTATTTAGAACTCTGAACAAACACTCTGAATCTGAATTCTGTTCATAACTCCAATTTTAACATTATTTGACTTGAATCCGGGTGCGAGCATCTGGTAATCATCATTCAGGAGCCAGTCAATAGTTACCATTAATAATTGCACATCTTGCAACGTCGGAGCGGAAACCAGCAGAGCATGTCGGTATTTCATTGATTGATTGAATAAATATCAATCTCTGATCCACAACATTCCATTGTTTCAATTCCCAGGCTCTGAGCTCTGGTCCAATCTAATGCCCTGTCAGATTCCGACATACAGAAGTGTAGTGCAAGGGCAGCATTCCCGATAGTTTTCCCCCAGAGCCTTTTCTGCGTTCCTCAACCTAATCGAAATAGTTAAGTAATGAAAAAACAACTAGGGTTGGTACCATCTTGCACTTTCCGGTTGTTCCGGTTCGAAAAGCCTGGCCTCTGAGTGCTGGGTCCATCTTTTTCTCTCGGTACTTAGGGATGGAGTCATGAATTTCAGATGACATATGAAACGACCACCTAGGGGATTAGGTTGGAATTTTCCGAGTCAACCAAAGTGCTTTGGCATTGCTGCAAGCTCGTTTCTTGTCGGAGGAGCAGGAGCAAAGTCAGCATGTAAGAAAATGTTACTCTCACCAGCCAGCCAGCCAATAGCATTGTCTCCTGACTGCCCCTAAAAGTTCTCGTTTTCCCATCCATCCATCGGAAGCCGGAACGGAGGCCGTCCCGAGAGGGGCTTCGAAATTCTTCTACTTTCTATGAGTTGAGGGAGGTATTTTTTCAGGATTCTTCCTCCTTCCGCACCTTACGAACGAGTCGCCCGGCATAGCTCGCTACACATCATTGAGCTTTTCCTATTCCTTCTTGATCCTTCGTGCATATCGTAGATCAAAGTGCAAGAGCAATCAGATTACCGCAGAATAAAGAGAATGGAGCTGGGAGCATCTCCGAATCCGCAGTGGGGCTGTCAAATGTGTCATAAAGCATTTAAAAAAAGTGCAATGTTATTAGACTTTCGATTTGAGTTTTCAGTATAAACTATATACATATCTAGAAGAAGAGAAATTATTTCATTGTTTCAATCAAAAATGTGCAGGCAAAATGCGCCTTTCAATATATTTCCCCTGAAACTGATAACGTTGAAATGAAAGACACATCTTAGTTATTCCATATGTTCCATATTCCATATGTTAACAAACTAAATTTAGCTATTAGATTCTCATTAAGAGAACAAGATTAAAGCTAAGATTCAAAGTATTGACGAAAAAATCAAAGATTTTTTCATCGTTAACGTATTTTAAAGGGGTGATATAAAATTGTCTCTCTTTTCAACAGAATTCAAACACATTTTCAAAACGTTTAATACGTAGGTTTTTTTTACGTAAAATTTTGGCCTTGCCGTAAAGGTACAAAATTGAAATATCTATATAATATGGCGTCACGAAAAATGCATGTCGCGTGACATGTTGTAGCATAAGACAGAGTCGATCTGGGGTCATTTTTTAATTTCTCAAATCCTGGGGCCTAAGAAGCTTTATTTAAGTTCAAAACTCATCCAACATTTTTGGCAGTTTTTTTAATTAACGTTTACATGAGTAAACTTGAGCTTTAAGGTTTGTATGGGAAAATATTTTGAACTGAAAAACCTACATCATTTTTATTTCTTCTGTGTAACCGACCCTGTTTATGGTTTATGTGTCAATTTATGATTTTTTAAAAGAAAATTTCTCGTTAAAAAACTTTGTCGAAGATCGTAGCTTCATAATCTCTCGTTACTTAATCGGCAAAAAAGTGATAAGCCGTTTATAAGGGGTACCCACGTCTTTTAGCATTGAAAAACAAGGTCAAATCTTTGCATAAGAAACTAAAGGGTGATACGGTCAAAATTTGGTCAATATAAACTTGACGTATTTCTTTCAATTTTGCATTTAAAAACCCTGAACACCCCTCATTTTGAAGTTGTGTGTGTGTAGAACGTTGCTCCTATTTTGATTTTGGAATTCACACTTCAGTTGTCAAAATGTCGTCCAAGGAAGAAGAGCAGCGTATCAAAATTTTGCTCGCGCATCGCGAAAATCCAAGCTACTCGCACGCAAAGCTAACAAAATCGCTAAAAGTTGCCAAATTAACCGTTGCAAATGTAATTAAAGTGTTTGGGGAACGTTTGTCGACAGCCAGGAAGTCTGGATCGGGGGGAAATCGAAAAACGGAAGCCGCTGAGACGACAAAGAGAGTTGCCGGTAGTTTCAAGCAAAACCCAAATAAGCTGGGTGTATCGTCTACAACCGTGAATTGAGCCAAAAAACGAGCCGGAATATCGACTTCCAAGAAGGTAGTGACTCCAAATCGCGATGATAAACAAAATACGACGGCCAAAGCGTGATCCCGGAGGCTGCGCATGACGATGCTGACGAAGTTTGACTGCGTGGTAATGGACGACGAAACCTACGTCAAAGCCGACTACAAGCAGCTTCCGGGACAGGAGTTTTATACGGCAAAAGGAAGGGGAAAGGTAGCAGATATTTTCAAGCACATGAAACTGTCAAAGTTCGCGAAGAAATATCTGGTTTGGCAAGCCAACTGTACCTGTGGCTTGAAAAGCAGCATTTTCATAGCTTCCGGGACTGTCAACCAAGAAATTTACGTGAAAGAGTGTTTGAATAAACGTCTGCTGCCTTTCCCGAAGAAACAAGGTTGTTCCGTACTGTTTTGGCTGGATTTGGCATCTTGCCATTACGGTAAAAAGGCCATGGAGTGGTACGCCGCCAACAACGTGCAGGTGGTTTCCAAGGACAAGAACCCTCCCAACACGCCAGAGCTCCGCCCAATTGAGAAATACTGGGCTATTGTCAAGCGGAAACTAAAGAAGATAAAAAAACTGCTTAGGACGAGCAGCAGTTCAAGGCTAACTGTCATTCTGCGGCGAAGAAGGTGGACAAGGTGGCTGTACAAAATCTGATGTCAGGAGTTAAGCGTAAGGCCCGGCAATTCGGATTTGGAAAAGCGTAAGCCTAACTGAATATTTTTCTTGAATTTAATACTAATAAAACTAAAATTTAATTTTATTTTTTAAATTAACGATTTCACCGATTTACACGCGTTTTCCCTTGACCAAATTTTGACCGTATCACCCTTTAGAATACTCACAAGAAATAAGAACTTTTACACATTATTTTTTTGAATTTTGCTTTACAAATTTTTGTTTTATTGAAACAAATTTCTTTTTGATTCACACGATTCACACGATTTTATTCCAAAATCTTCCAAAAATTTCATTCTATAATGTTTGTTCACAGTTAAATAGTTCTTGTACATTTTTTTTTGGAATTTTGCTATTCCGATTTTTTTCATTCAATTTAAGCAGAAATAAATGTTTAACGTTGAAAGTTTTAAAAGTCACTCTCTGGAGCCACCAGTTTTATTGGTGGCTGCAGAGTGTGTCTTTTTATACTTTTAATGGAAAACATTTATTTCTGCTTAGTTTAAATGAAAAAAAAATCGGAATAGCAAAATTCCAAAAAAAATATATAACTATAAAGCCCTTTCAATACGCTCTATAGTTCGATCGTCTTGTTAAAGACTTGAATTTCAGTAAATTTTTCAGGCTAACCTTTCAAGTCACTTAAAGTTTTTATCGATTTTTTTAGGCGTCCCACACAGGAGTATTTCACCCAAAAACCTGGCCAAAAGTCAAAATTTTAAAATGAACTATTACTATGATTGTTATGTTTATTTACTTCTTGAATACATTTTACACCATGTACTAGTTATTTTTTCAATATTTTGATTTTTTACGAGCAATAGCGGCTGTCTTAACTTCAATATTTTTATAAAATGGAATTTTGCAACAAATCGTTTAAAAATCGCGGCCCAGTTCAACATGTGATTATTGGTTTTAGAAGTGACTTAAAAACAAATTTTGAAAAGGAGAATTTCAATGAATGTTAGAATGTTATATTTGAGGATAAGTGGTTGCAAAAAAGTAATTCTGGTATTGTATGTTGAGCTTTCAAATACTCTTTATTTTGGTTGTAGTTTTCAAAGCTTGTTTTTGTTAAATAAGTGTTTTTGTTTATGTTCCCAGGAAGTCCCATTTACAAAATTTTACATCATGTGAAAATTCATAACTTCATGAACCATGTACAGAATGTTGAATTTGAAAAATTTGTCTACTTTTTTGTAAAATCCTTTAAACGCACCATGTTTACTTTAATCAGGTTCTCAAAAGAAACAATAGTTTTTCAAATTATCGTTATAAATTGTTTTTTCATGCTTGTTGCAAATAATATATATATCTAATTAAACATTTTCATTTATGTTAATCTCGTGGAACATGTACAGTCCCCCCACAATCATTAGTCACTTAACGTATCATTCCACCACAAAATATTCGTTTAATCGGGTGTTAGTGGACCAAACATCAAGCTTTGCATGGATCTCAGTCATTAAATTTTCCTTCTTTGATTTCAAGTATGATTTTGTTTTCAGTTTTGATGAAAAATAGCATAATTTACCGAAACAATCAACGCATTTGAAAACCACAATATTGGGTCAAAATTGTAACCCGTAACAATTTTATTAGTCAAATTGCTCACAATTATTAGTCACATGGAAGTCCATGGCAACACCCGAATATCAACATGGAAATTATCAATATTATGGCAAACATTCAGGGGCATTCATTCCTAGTATACGTTCAAGGGGCATTTGTGTTGAGCTATAGCAACCAAGAAATGTTTTGTTTTGCTTGCAAAAAAGTGACCCATGATTGTATGGAATTGGGTGGGTGCTGTAACAATTATGGGTCACTTTTGTTTTGCTGAATATGATGGAAATTTTGCATTTTATTTGCTCAGTTTCATTTTCAAAATGTAAACTCGTCCTTTGTGCTTATATGAGACCAATTTATTTTGTTGGAATCTTTGAAATACTCGCATAAGGGGCTTAACGGTTTAAGATGTCAACCTTATAACATTGAAATTTTATGCGATAGTTCAACACATAATAAATAACGTATGATAAAAACTATTCAAATAGCAGTTTTACTGTTACCAAGCGCACACATAATATTTTCAATGCATTTTGATGCTGTTATCAATAATCTAAAAATAAAAATATGATTACATTTCATTGAGTTTAGCAGATATCAGCAGTTCTAATGTTTGGTGACTAATAATTGTGTGTGACCCATGATTGTGGGGGGACTGTATAAAAGTCGAAAAGTTGTTTTTGAATTTTTTAAAGATATACACTATTCTTTTTTAAATGTTAACAAAGAATTTTGGTTACGGGTTTAAAATCGAGAATTTATTTAAATTTATTTGAATATTTTTGTTTGCAAAATGAACGTTCATGTTTCAGAGCTGAGCTGTTCAGAATAATCATGCAGTATAGAGTATCGAGATCGCTCTATAGAAGCAAATCTTATATTTTTAGAGAAAAGGCTCATTGAAATTTAACGATGTGCTCCAAATAGACGAAAAATTAAGCGAAAAAAAACACAGGAGCTCCATAAAATCGTGCTTATGGATGTTTTAGGCTATGCAGCACGAATGAAATTGGGGCAGCGAGATAAACGCATGCTTCAAAAATAATCAAAACAGTCTCTAAGACACCTGGCAAAGCGACTGAATTGCAGAATCTTTTTGAAACCCATTACATAGAAAAACTACAAAAAATTGTTGATGCAAATCTGAATAGAAATCAGTACAATAAAGTGGTAATAAAATAAGAGGATTGTCATTAGAATAATTTAATGATATATGTTTCATTCAATCGGAAGATAATACTTTAAGAATCAAGTGAATTTGATACTGATATCGACTTTTTTTTATTATCAAAATGATTAAAAATCACTGCTAGGGTATTGAATTAGCAAAAAATTTCCTTTTTTAACTCTAATAATATTTTATTAGTCTTATTCCAAGATATTCAAACGAATAACTTAGTATAAACATCAAAAAACACTTTTGGCCATCTTTTTGTTCTTTATACTCCTCTGTGCGTCCTCCTAACTGGTCTTCAAAAATCAAGCTGTCTTCTCAAATTGCTAGAACTTCATTTATTTTTTCAGGCTGTCCTCTCAACTCGCTTGAAATTTCTATCATTTTGTACAGGCTGTCCTCTCATCTCGTCTTTCAATTTCAGGCTTTGCTCTCAACTTGCTTGAAATTTATATCGATTTTTTCAGGCTGTCCTCTCAATTTGCCTTTCAATTTCAAGCTGTCTTCTCAACTTGCTTGAACTTCATTTATATTTTTAGGCTGTCTTCTCAATTCAATTGAAATTTTTATGATTTTTTTTTCGGGTGGTCATTCAAACTTGCCTATAAATTTCAAGCTGTCCTCTTAACTTGCTGGAACTTCATTTATATTTTGAGGCTTTCCAACTCGCTTGAAATTTCAATCGATTTGTTCTGACTGTCCTCTCAACTCAATTTTCAATTTCAAGCTTTCCGTCAATTTCAGTCAATTTTTCAGGCTGTCCTCTCAACTTGCTTGAAATTTCAATCGATTTATTCAGGCTTTCCTCTTATCTCACCTTTAAATTTTAAGCTTTCCTCTCAACTTGTTTGGACTTCATTTATATATTCATACATAAAATTTCAATCGATTTTTCTGGCTGTCCTCTCAACTTGCCTAATTTTTTTACGATTTGTTCAGGCTGTCCTCTCACTTGCCTTGCAATGTCAAGCTTTCCTCTAAACTCGCTTAAAATTCCAGTCGATTCTTCAGATTGCTGAGTTGAGAGGACTCACCTTTCAATTTCTAGTTTATTTTTCAACTCGCTTAAAACTTAAGTCGATTTGTTCAGCCTGTCCTCTCAATTCGCCTTTTAATTTTAAGCTGCCTTCTCAACTTGCTTGAAATTTCTATCGATTTTCCAGGCTGTCCTCTCAACTTACCATTCAGTTTCTAGCTGTCCTTTCAACTTGTATGGACTTCATTGATTTGTTCAGGCTTTCCTCTCAACTCGCATTTCAGTTTTTTCAGTTGCCCTCTCAATTCACTTAAAATTTATATCGATTTGTTCAGGCTGTCCTCTCAACTTGCCTTTGAATTGCAAGCTGTCCTCTCAACTAGTTTGATCTTCTTTTATATTTTCAGATTGTCCTCTCAACTCGCCTTTCAATTTCAAACTTCCCTCTCAACTCTCTTTTAACTTCAGTTGATTTTTCAGGTTGTCCTCTCAACTTGCTTACAATTTCAGTCAATTTTTCAGGCTGTCCTCTTAAATCGCCTTTTAATTTCAAGCTGCCATCTAAACTTGAAAAATCTTTGAAAATAACCAACAGGTATTCATAAAGTTATTTATGCAACAAGTTGAAAAAAAAGTAAAAAAAAAATCAGAACAAGTCGTAAATTTATCCAACGAGGCTTGCCGAATTGGATAATTACGTTGAGTGCTGAAATAATTGTGTTTCGTAACGTTTTGCAAACACTTATTTTTCAATAGGAAACACAAAATAAAACAATCTTCTGATTCATGATTTTCAACCTAAAGAAACAGATTGTAGTCGTTGCCTTTCAAATCAAAACAGTGTCAAAAAGTGGCACTTTTCGACATTGTCTTGTAAATTCTATCGAGAAGTACTACTTGTACTTGTACTTTCCGACTTAAGGCTGTGATCATTTAGTATCCGGGCACTTTATTTCGGTGATAGCTACGTTAATAGAGCTCGGATTTGCAAAACTTTAGAAGCCTATTTTTGATAGATTTTTAAGTTAACGTGTGTTTGAGATATTTACGATGCAAAAAGACATGGTAAAAATAATTTTGAACAAATTTGCTCCTGTTACGCATTTTGCGCCTCGAAAATTCTTCATTGTTGACTTGAAAGCTCATGAACTATTGATTTTTTCTGATTTTTTTTCGAACCAAATGGTTAAGAAGTATAAGGAGCCACTCTGGGATCCACACGAAGTTCAAACCTACTATCGGAGCTCAACCCTTGATCTTAAATATGGTTAAAATTCTATGGTTATTGGGGATAACTGAATGCAGACTTCTTAAATAATGCAAAAAAAACCATTTTTGGCTGGCAAAAAGTGTTGCCTGACTAGTAGACACCAAGTAAATAACTAATAATGATCAGTTCCAAAGATCGCAATCTGTGCATCCGGTTTTTACGCAATATGACAGATGTGTTCTGATGGACAAAAAAATGTATGTTAAAACCGGATTTAAGAGATCAAATTCTTTGAGATGCCTACTAATGAAAAGGTTCCAACCAGATTCCAATTGTTTTTTTTCCAGGCGAGTTTGTGTAAAATATCATGATTTTGCAAAGGTTTTGCTTCAAAGGTAAAATAAATAAATCAATACATGACTGAAAAAAGTGTGCAAAGATAAAAAAGAGATTTTATGAAAAAGTTAGAGTATTTCTTGAAATCATTGATAAATATTTTTTTTATATTTTTACATTAAATCTCATATTAATATCTTCATTTCCTCCATGGAAAGTTTTTCCATCAAATGAATGGTTTTTAAAATACACACGTTTGTAACTGCCCGGATACTAAATGATCATAGTCTTAGTTTATTTCGGTAGACAATTCAGGTCTTTTCAAAATCAAACTCCGTTAAGAAGAACAGGCATTTCCTTGTGGAGTTGTAAAAATGTTATTACTGGAAAACTATGTTTTCGTTCAAACAAAATGTTGAAACGTTCCATACAAATTGTAAGCTCGTAGTGCAGCCCCTTTTCGTTGTCAATTTGTGATTTTAACCGAGATGGCAACTAGAAAGAGGGAAACACCAAAAAATTATTATTATCCCACTGAAAATGAAGTTATTTTTTTCAGGTCTGTGCCTCTGAAATTATCTTTGAAAACATGGAAATATAAACATATCCAATGATGAGCTTTTCAAAGATAATTATGAAGAACCTTCGATCAACCCTTTGACTTCATGTTGTTCGACTATCTGATTCAAATAAAATGTATGAAACCACTAATAATTGAATTTGAATTTCGCATGAAGTGCAGAAATAAATCAATAGAAGATGATTATTTTTTCAAACCAAAATCAAGTACGACACGTTCAAAAGTTCAATCAAGTTTTCAGTTTTTTTGAACTTTTTCCACACAATTTAGGAAAAATTCCTTGCACAACCCAGACAATCATTTGGTGGGTATTTCGAATTTGCAACACAAATATACGTTCAAATATACGTGTAAATAGATCGTATATAATGCATCAAAACTAGCATATATGTATCATTTTGGAGGCCATATGGGTACATTAGCAGACATATCATTGATTTGGATTGTATTGAATTACGATTTGCACGATTTGTCATGCGAATCATTTACGACTACCCTGATTCTTTTTGGAATATACTATAACAATTGACATCATCATTTAGATGATTAGGGTTGAAATCTCGTAGGTTTTCACTCAATATGCGATTGGGAATATCTTTATATACGACATTTTTCGTAACTATATGGAAAGTTTGACGACTTATTTGGTCGTCTTCTGCGACTTGAGTGCAGGGCTCTCATTTTCCGTCAGTTGAATAAAAGTAAGATTATTTCAAAGATATGCGTTTTTTGCTGAAAAATTCAAGTTTATATCGTACAATTTATTATTTGCCTGATTGCTGAATTTTTTCAACGTTCATGAAGTTATTGTAGTACCTGGACTTGATCCCCTGACGATACGATCTGTAGCTCATGATGGTTCCTCGACGCTATCTGGAACAAATGAATTCAAGGAGATTTGCTTCAAAGGCAAAAGCAAATCGTATATTTCTATAACTAAAATCTTTTAAATTCTAGAACATCATCGATGTCTCATTATCATAAACGATTTTATTGAACTTATTTGTATTCTTTAACGATTGTCAGCATATACGTTTTAAGAAAATCAGACATGCGAATTAATTAGCATAGGTATACGATTGCATGCACATTATTACGGATCGATGCAGTTTTGTACGATTGTATACCATATATCTCCAAGTGGCAAGCAGAGTTACGAGCTAATGTCAGTGTTTCAGTCAAAAATATATTCACGAAGTTTAAACAAATATCAAAACAAACATTTTTGCTATCACAGAGTAAGTAATGCTTTTAAAACATACATAGGTGCATTTTCATCGACAGGTACGATATTACATACAGCATCGGCCTGGATTTCGAGTAGAACTTTCATTACCAGCAGATACCTTAGTACTTTTGTATCGCTAAACTAATCGACAGTATGTTCCACTCTTCCGAAATTTTATATTTCTTACTTTTAAAATATAATCTCTCATGGTAATTTTATTTTGGCTTTTTCAGTCTTGAATGTAGATCAAACAACGGTGGTTTTATAAATACCCGACGTTTAGACCAGTTTTGTAGGTCTTTTTCAAGGGAATTTGCTGTCTGTTGATTTGTCGATTTATGACCAACAAAACTGGTCGAAACGTCGGGTATTTCAAGATCGAAAAAGCCAAAATAAAATTACCATATATCATTCCCGGTTTAAAACATAAACCTAATATAATATCTCATTTCAGCAATCTTGTTTGATAGAAAAAAGTACTTTCTGCTAAGATCTAACACCTGGTTGTTATGATAATTTAAATCGTATTTCATGTTGAAAAATCTTAATTTCGAATTATTTTATGCATAGCACTACAAAATTTGTCAATCACTTCTTATCATCGTATATCGGTCGTTTAACGGTTTTTTTTTGGGAATTGTCGTTCACGAAGGAGGAGTTCATATGTATATAAATACCAATCTCTCTTGTTGTGGTAATAAAATCATGCAATGCATTTAAATATGATAAAGAATATGCATGGGCCGCACATTCTAGGTGCAGATATACGAAAATATGTTTAAATAACATTCTATACGATATAATCTGTAGAATAAAATACTTCTGGTTGTCTGGGAATCCCACCGCGTATAGCAAAGGTTCAAGAGTCACCATGCATCAATGAGAAATGCATACGATGTAAACGACAGCATAAGATATTGTACCCTCTCTAGCCTGACTGGGCTAAAGTTGCCCCCCGGAGATTTTCCTCCACTGAAAGTATCTGGGTAGGTAGGTCAAAATATATTACACCACACCTAGTGTTTCGCCCTTCCTTTCGAGTTCGCTACACAAAACTATTTTCTTACAATAGACGCTGTTGTTGTTGATGTTATTGTGGTAAATGTTGTTGTTGTCATGTAAGAGAACCTCGTCTTTGGATGGATTGATTTATCCTGGCTTTGTTCCCGGGAACAAGAAGCCACGCACGGGAATCTCAACCCACATACAAAAGACCCCGGAGCCGGAAGAAGCCGGAAAATAATTTTTGCATGACGCTCTGCCGCTCAGCCCGTCCGGATGAACGAAGAAGTTGGTTGATGCTGTGCTGGGAAAATGCGATTTCTGACAGTGACTTGTAATGAAATTTGTGTCACTCTGGAGAACACGAGAAGCCACATAACATCAGGGCAATGTGAGTGTTATTCCGGTGACAGAACTCCGAGATGGAGAGGCCATCCATTGGGAGCCAGAGCATCGGAAGTTGGCCGACCCGGACCTGGTTGTCTTCAGTTTTCATTCGATGAAATATTCAGTGGATCATATGTAGACTTTAAGGAAAGGGGGCAATACGGGAACCGACTATTGGTGCATCCGGTTAGCAGCAGGAGAAAAGTGCATTTCAAGTCAGTTCTAAAAGATTATAATCCGTTTTGGGTTATGAAAAGCTCATCATTGCAGTTGAACGATTGAGCCATACTCAGATATTAAAAAATAAATTCCTACAGAAGAAGTTCCAACACAAAATACAAACGAAGCATCAAGCATTTCTATGATTGATTAACTAATGGAATAAATCAGCTCATCATGCGATTTAATTCTATCCAACTAAGGCCAAAATCAACAAACATTCCCCCATCAACTGTTCAGTTTCCACTTAATCATCATAGGTTGGCAAATATTAAATCAAAGGTTTGATGCCTTCAGCCCCAAAGGGACAATCATTTTTCAACCCCCAATGCACACAAACAAAACGCGCGTTGACAGACGTGGGTAAAGCGACCGCAAACAACAATGGATTTCTTGTGAAGGAACATAAATACACAAGCAGGACTCTTTATTCTGGGGACAGATCCATCTGACGACAAACGAACGAAAAGGCAGCAGCAGAGACAACAAACCCCTAAACCCACTTTGAATGGAAGGGAACGGCTCGTCCTCTTTTGTTTGAACAATAATTAATGTCACACACTGTCCTGTCTGGCTGGAAGTCGATTTCATTGGATTTATTTGCCAGAATTTATTGACGAAATCCGGGCACCAATCCGGTCTAGGGGTGCCACATTTGCCTTCCAGAGGGCTGTGAACTCTGGTGAAACGAGGTGTGAACATCGGCAGGGGTTCCCAATCAACATTTAAGGTGACTGCACTCTAGGGTAGCTCTTAAAGCATGGATAATCTAAAATCTGGACGCACTGTTTATTATACCATAGCGCTCCTAGTAGTTGGTTCTGGAATGTTTTGACAGTATTTTGTTTGGAAATGTTTCCTCAATCAGTGCTGAAAAATTCCATTACAATTCGTTTTGTTCCAAAAAAGTTACACGTAATGGAAGCCGCGAGACGAAAATTAATTTTGAACACCCACGTCAAAAACCCGTGGTCGGGTTCAAAAATCGCGAAATCTGTAAAGATGGTCAAATCGACCGTGTGCAGCGTTCTCAAACGTATCCTTGAGATGCATACTATCGATCGGCAGCTTAATATCAAGCATCATAGTGGAACTAAGGATCGGAAACTACATTTGAAGGTGTTGAGAACGATCAAGGTAAACCCAGGGCAGTCGGACTATGAAATCTCCAAGAAATTCAATGCCGACCGGTGCACCGCCAGAGAAATTCATCTGCGCGAAGGAATACGATCTTATCGGGCCAGTAAGCAATCAAACCGGACATTGTAAAAGAATGTAGAAGCCAAAGGACGGACCCAGAAGTTATACAACAAGGTTCTAACGAAGTACGACGGTGCCGATAAGTTGGCAAGAAAGTGTTTGATCTGGCAAGGTATTTGCAGCTGTGGACGAAAACCCCGGTTTTTATATGAAAAACAACACCATGGACTCCGAAATGAACAATGAGGAGTGCCTGAAAAACTTTTTTCCCGTAAATTAGATCTCACAAAGGACCAGTAAAGTTTTCACCAGATTTGGCAAGCTGCCACTTCAGCAAAGAGGTACTACAGTGGTATCGGGCCAACGTGTGGATTTTGTCGAAAATGACATCAACCCACCCAACTGCCCTCAATTCCGCCCCATCGAAAAATTTTGGGTAATTGTCAAGCAGAAAATGGAGAAGAATGGTAGGACTACTCGAGATGCAACAGAGATGAAGAGATTGTGGAACAAAATGGCCACTAAGGTCAGTGAATAGGGTGTCCAAACTATGATGAATGGTACTCGACGAAATTCGAAATTTAATCAAAACAACATCGGAATAATTTATTTAATATTTTTCCTTAATAGTGCAATAAAAGCCCTACAATTTGAGTACAAAATATTTTTAGATAGACCCGTTTTAAGGCGTCCAGATTTTGCGTGATCCATGCTTCAGCTAAAATTTCACAGCTCCCTGCCAATTTCTGATCACTGAAATGTGATAAGAAACTGTTAAAATTAAGCATTGATTGGACAACTGTAGGGTGACCGTGAAACGGCCTAAAAATGAGAAATTCATGAAAAAAAACAAGAAATATTTATATTAAAAAAATGTGGCAGCACTGTCAAAACTTTGAAATATTATAACAGTGAAAATTTTAAGGTTGGAAAGAACTATTGAGAAGACAAAAAGCAGTTTGATACTCAGCGAAAAAAGTTGTAGATCTGTTGGTTTATATGATGCTACACATTTTTATGGAGATTCATGAATATCAAAAATAAAACGAAAATATCTTATTCCGCTAAGTTTTGAATGAATGAAAAATTATAAGCAGCCAGACTTTTACCCAATGGTAAAAAAAATCAATATGTCGAAATAACTTCTTGTTCGCCCCCCAGACAACCAGAAGCCATTTTTTATTTTACAGATTACATCGTATAGAATATAATTTAAACTCATTTTCGTATATCTGCCCCTACAATGTGTGGCCCATTTATATTCTTTATAGTATTCAAATGCATTGCATGATTTTATTACGACAATCCGTATATCTGCACCTACAATGTGCGGCCCATGAATATTCTTTATCGTATTTTAATGCATTGCATGATTTTATTACAACAATACAATCGAAATCAAGAATTTGTGTGCTTATGTACCTATATGGCCTCCAAAATGATACGTAGATACTGGTTTTGCTGCATTATATACGATATGTTTGCACGTATATTTGCACGTATATTTGCACGTATATTTGTGTCGCAAATTCGAAATACTCACCAAATGGTTGTCTGGGCCTGTGTACATTTATCAGATTAAATTAAACTACAGCCGTTTCGCGAAATCATTGCTACATCAGTCAAGTTAGAGAGTAGTAAATAAGGTCAATTTAATAATAAAAATTAAAACTGGATTTTTCAAAAAGTAAGTATTTTTTCATAATTATAATTTTTTAAGGTTACGTTTGCTTCGAATTACATATGTGGTATACCTATTCATACCACCGGGGGTTAAATGACCTCGAACATTTTTTCCGCTAAAACACTTTTGGTTTTCAACTGATCGTTTGTTTTAAAGTTATTCAGACTCGAAGAAATTTTGTTTTGAAAAACATGCTTCAGTATTTTTTTTATATGTCTTAAGATTATATCCACAAAAGATGTAAAAAAGTAAAATGTAACCATTCAATTCCAGTGAGAAAAGAAAATTTCTGTAAAGGAACTAGAAAAGTGTTGATTTCTGTTAATCTTTTGGCTTCTTTAGTCTGATTTATTAAATAAATACAAAACACAGGATTTCTAAAAACTATTCGAAATTAGCTATTTTGCGAAATATTAATCATTTTTCATTTTTTAGGACTATTCTTACACTTAAATTCGACTTTGCATTGGATTTTGAGTATGTTAAAGCGAGGTTTTTGCAACAAATCTATGTGCGCAAAAAGGCTTTCCAAAGCAATGCACTTTGCAAAAATCGATTGAGAAAGAAGAAAGTTATTGGAAAAAGTGTTTGGGGTCATTTGACCCCCGACGCACAGTGGTTCAAAATAAAAAAAAAGTTGGAAAAAATGCTTTTTGTTAAAGATTATGAGCGGAATGTTGAAAAAAAAATTAAATTTAATTTTTTTTCAAAGTTTGCCATTTTTTTCTATAATTACCAAAACGGGGTTTGAGCTTTATACTGGAAAATTGAATATTTTTAAATTGTTTATGAATATTTTTGTTAAAATTAAGTATGGGCTCCGAGATTCCTCTAAATGCTAAATACTTAATACTAAAACTGATGTTGCTTGGTTTACTCTGTATACATTAAAATTTTCATTTTTGATCCAAACAGCGTTCGACTCGAAGACATCGTATTCGAAATATAGCAAAATTGGCAGCTGAATTTATGATATGTTTTGATGAGGCTATCTATCCAACCGTATATGATTTACCACGATGATTGGCAGCGCAAGCTTGCTTCTGAAACGAAACTTGATTCGTTCATGAAATTGAAGATGTTTTTGATTTTAAAACTGTGAAATAGATTATAAGTAATCACTTCGGTTCAGACATTTATGATTTTTCTAAAATATAGATACCTTTTTTAATTGATTGGAGTAAACAATAAAAATTTTATTTTTATTTTGGTGTTTCAGTTGTCGTTCTGGTTTGTTTCATGGAAAGTGTATAAAAAGTCCTAGAAAATATCTAATTACATCTTAACGTTTTTTGAAAATTGGACATTCGATTCCAACATAAAAAATTTGGTTGTCGCTGACTTGGAAAATGGATTTTTTTCCAGCTCGTTGGAGATTTGAAACACTGTGCGGCGGTATGAAGTGGTGTCAACTAATCAGCATCATATGTCAATTCAATACGAGCTAAAACTCAAACATAAAACTCATTTGAATCATATAGTTGAAGATTTTTATTAGCTTAGCTAACATATACCTACTATAAGTGTTGATTTTTTTGCAATAAAGAACAAATTTAATATAAATATGTTTTGAGTCTTTTGCCACAATTTGAATTCACTGCACTTTCCAAACTAAAAAACTTCCTTGCAAACGCAAGCATAATCCTAGCCTTTAAATGAGTAAGCCAGCAAACGCGACCGCGAAAAAAATATGACCATTCTTCACCAGGGCCAACTTGAAAATGGAACAAAAGACTGTATTAGTATACCCCTTATTTATTTTCATTTGCATGGTTTTTCGTAACACAACATAACCTGAACTGGTTCTGATCACATTGACATGATGCTTAGAACAAAAATCCGATCATTTTCTGTGCAATTTTGCCACCTATCGTCGTTATTGCGAACCTTGCAAAATTTAACAAAAACTTCCCTGTAGGAAAAATTTCCCTGTTTAACCGGATTGTATCATCGAAATTGCCTCTTTCTCCTTGAAAGTAGGATGGCACTATCCAACTTAGCTTTTCATCAAAAATGATCGATGAGCTCCCTGGAATCGATATTGCGTACTTTTGAAAAAAATATCTAACAAACTAAATCGAGTATCCAGTCAGTATGGTCAATGTTGTAATTATGATTTGGAAAAACTAAGGATCCCAACAAACAATTTCTTGCTGAAAAGAGCTGAAAAAATATCGTGGCTGAACTTTCAATAGGCAATCTGGCTTCAGGCTTACATCATCTTTATCTGAAGAAACTATTCAACGAACGTTATTAAACGTCAATTGACGGATCAACAAAAAAAAAAACAGAAAAATGACCAATGTCTGTCTGATGTTTGGCACCCATTTTTCTTCTGTGATGTATTTTTTGTAACTGGCCCGAACTTTGAACCTCCGGCGACTGTGTCCGCATGCCGTAGTACGCAGACCCAATCATGAAGATCAAAATTTGTCGTTCTTAAGCGACCAGAATGTCTCTCAACAGAAGATTTATTTAATGTATGTAGAGGAAATGATTTTTGTAGGAGGAGAAATTATCTTTTTTTGCCTTTCTTACAGAAAGGTATAGTTATCGGTCGATTTGGGAGATCATTAATTATGGGTCTTAGATATACCTTTATAGGTACCTATCTAATCAGCTCGACGAGTTCTGATGATGTCTGTGTATTTGTGTGTATTTGTGTGAATTTTTGTAAACTTTGTTCTCGACGTTTTTGTGAAACTGAGCAGTACAATAAAAATGATTTTTATCTTGAAAAATTTGATTTTTTTTCTTCTTCAAACTATAAAAGAAAGAAAAAAATACAAAATAGTTTGAAAAACAATTTTTCATAGTAAATATCAAAAATCATCTCTCCAAAAAACGTGTCAATTTGGCTTGCTAGCCACAACCAAGCAATCACTAAAATCAAGATTATCGTATATATGACGTCAAATTATACATGACGTCATAAACACGATGGGCGCGCTCGCTGTGTATAGTGGTATAAGTTACAACCTCCACTCCCACTCATGATGTCTGATGACGACTATACGAGCGGGAAGAAGGGGTAGAAGAGATTAAAAAATTTCTAGTAATGAATTTAGATTTATCTTTTATACCAGTTCAGTGTTAACCGAACCGATTTCAAAAATTTAGAGCAGAATCTCTAACATCATGTTGAGGAGTTATGAATTTTCATTAAGGGGTACGACCCCGAACTTGCCGATTCAATCGATGGGTGTAGGATTCAACACCGCATTCTTCTGCAGCGATGGCTGGCTTTGATACTACGACGCAAGCGGGAATCTGTCAGATAATGTTGTAGTAAGTTTGGAAAAGGGCGAACGCGCCAAATGTAAACAAACCTAGCGTAACATTTCATAAGGGTGAAACTATCAGTTAGCTCGGAACAATAAAAAAACGCTTTTGAAATTTCGGAACATCTAATCAAACTCTATTTAAAAAATCGACGCTATCTAATGGCCCAACCCGAATTAAAAAATAACCCCATTTTAAATAGGTGTAATTACACGTTCCAACCTGTTCCAACGAAAATGCATCAACAAAAAGTTTCACCCAATTTAATTTTATCAACTGTTTTAAAGTTTAAAGTTATTTTTTGGTACAGACGCGCTAATTCAAGCTGTTGAATTCTTTGGATTAAAGTATTTCTGATTTTGAACTTAATTTAAAAAAAAATCGGGTCCAATAGTGAGTTTCAGCATTCAGATTAAAATCCAAAAATTTGAGATTTGAGATTTTTTTCACACTCAGGACAATTCAGTACATTTTGAAAATAAATTTTCAAAAATCAGGACAATTCGGAAGTTTTAGAAAAATCAGGACAACCTCTCAAAAGTCAGGACAAGTCCTGAAAAATCAGCACGCCTGGCACCTCTGACGTGCATTACAATTGTTCAGTTATTTTTGTTGTTTCTCTTGAGCTCAGAGGGGCCAGGTAACCTGATTTATCAGGATTTGTCCTGATTTTCGACAGACCGTCCTATTTTTTTTAAAAATCAAATAAATCTGTTATACAATAGTTAAACCCTTTTAACAGATGGTAATCTTCCCCAAGTAACATTTTTAGTTTTTTTAAGAATCTAGAAGGGTTCTTTTCAACATCGTTATAAAACAACGTAAAGTTATATAAAATTTATTAAAACATCTATAACACTTATAAGTGTTAAAATGTCCACCTACAGGAGGTTCTGAAGAGAAGATTAAAAGTATATTATACAACCATCTGGGCTGAAAAGGGTTTCAACGAGGGCTTGTTTAAGATTAATTCTATTTGCAGTAAACAATTTTTTGTGTGTATACATTATTTCCTTGAAACAGTTTTAAAATTGAATTTTTTTTAATTGTCATTTAGTCATCGTAGCATTAGCAGTTTAAGTCGCGCTAAGCAATACATTCAGTTGAAGATGTATACAATATTTTTCATTGAGATTTGCGGCAGTTATATGTACGAAATCCAACATTCAATGCAACGAGTAGTACTATTACGTTGTATTACTAAAAACTGTTTATCTAGCATCACTGCTGCCAACGTCAAAACGCAAACTCAGATGTGTCAGATGCGCGCGCTATTATTCCCCCTTGCTGTCATAGGTTTCGGCGTTCGTTCAGAAGACAGCCATCGAAAAAGTTGTTCCCGAAATTGCAAACTGCTGGCTACGAATTACGAGCTGCGTAAAGAAGCACGACAGGATAGCCTGCGGTATTGCGATGCCAGTGTTTTGACCTACCAAGCCGAGCGGATACGGCTTAGTTTGGGACTCGGATTTTAGCTGATTACCTATCGGGACAATGTATACTGTTTGCACCAAAAATGGTAAGCTTGAAAATCATTCGATTATGATTCGTTAGATGTTTGGAAATATATTTTTGCTTGTTTTTACGATGCGATTCCGGTAACACAGTTCTCGGCAGCTCCCGGTGACGTTCTTGAATGGCGCTGTTAATATTCCTCAGCTAGAACTACGTAGCGGTCGTGTTCTCGATGCAGCTTCTTCAGACCTATTTTATCGACGAACGACCAATTTCGGTGATTACGGAAAACAATCTTCTCAACACAATCGATTTGATGGCGCGTCTGGCCGTTCACCCGAGGGCCCCGGAAGGTTTGGTCCATCTTATCGAAATGCTTCGCTCGATAAGAATCGAAGACAGTAAACGGTTAAAAAGACTATAGTAAATGGTGGATCAAGAAAGAAACACCGGCTTGGGAATTGTTCACTCGGAAGACTTCCGTCGTAAGGAGTAGCGGTACCGCGACGAAGGAAATCAAACGTGGAAAACGGGAAAAGGAACGGGAACGGGAAGAAGCAGCCGCCGAACAGAAGCGCGAGAAAGAAGCCGAGAAACAGCGAGAAAAATCGACTAGAGGTGTTATTTTATTTTTGTCCGAGTAAGCTGTTCGATAACTTGTTTTTTTTTTTTTATATATATTTCAGCTGCTCTAGCTGCAGCAGCGGCCGACGAATACGAGCTGCAGGCTGCCACGGAGCGCGAGTCGCGAGCCTTGGAGAGCAAACGGGATCGCAGCGAACGGGATTCCCATACCTGCATCCTGTACTGAAAATCCGGTGTATATTATCGATTCTGGAGGGCAGTCGAAGAGCGGTTTCGGAACAGAAAATTGCTCCGGTAGTAGAACGGAGTGGACCTGTTACAGTGCATAAACAGGAACAAAATCTCCGTAATTCGGAAACCATGGAAGTAAAACCGGTTCAATTGCTGGAAGCCGGAGACGACCACACGTTTGTGTTAAACGAAAATGCACTGAACGAAATATTGCTTAGGAATAGGTTCCAGAACGAACGGTGTTGTAACGGTAGCCGGTGATTTTCGAAAGGGCGAAAGTTTTCTGGATTTGTGGCTGCGCTTTTGTACTCAAAGTACGGATGCCATTAGGCTGCCTCAGCCTGATTGGATGATGGAAACAAGCCGCTAACCGGATTTTTGTGGCGCGGTGGAAGTGAACGGGACACAACCGGTATACTTATGTTGTCGGATATTTTCTGTATGACAAGCCGAAAGGAGGAAAGTTGGCAATTCTGCTCATGGAGCCACGGGGTGCCTTCGGAAGCCCAAGCACATCACGGGATTGTGCCTCAGTTTTTGCGTTGAGTACAATCCATAAAGATCTTCTGACTAAATAATTAGAATTGTAGATACGCTAAACTCTCTTACCTCTATTACAGCTATCCCTGAAAATGGACGTCTAGCGTTGGCAAAGACGAAAACAATGGCAAAAACTGTTCCAGAGACTTCAGTTTCTAGCCGAAGACTGGTACGAAGCTGGTGCATTAGGAGGATTTCACGGAAATTGTATGCTGCCCGAACCCAAAAGTATGCTCGTTGCAACGGCTAAAGCAAATAATCTCACGGCAGTGGCTGCTGCTGAAGAAATCTATGTCCAGTTTGTGGAAGTCGTCTGCGGTGGAACAAAACCTTACCTGAACTCAAACCATCTGGATTCGGAACATAATCACATCAAGGAGAAGTTTTACATCAGTTCTCTGGCAAACCTATGATGGAAGGAGGGGAGTTTTCCGAAAAATACCGTGAAAAGTTGGAACTGGACTTAAATGACGCATCCACCACGTTCCGGGCGCGTAACGAAAGCAAAAACACCCTAAAAGATTGGTGCAATAATAAACTAAAAAGTCATCGCAACGACAATGACTTGGCAAGTAACGATCTGTTGGTAGCCCTTTGTTTGTTGATCGCTAAAAAGAAGCGCAGCTTAAACGGGAAACGGCTACCAGTGATTTGAAGCTAATGGACTAACTTTACGACCAGTGGCAGGATACCCTGGTTCAGTCCGGCATGTCCCTTGGATCCAACTACAGCGTCGAGGAGTATGTCGAGCGCCTGCCGAGTATCCATAATGTGTTGCAAAAATACCAAATCCTCTCGAACGTTGTTTTTTTCCCGGCCAGACCAATGTTCTACCATGCCATTAGCGTAAGTTGAATCTTGTTTAATTTATAGAGACAATATTCATAATTATTGTTTTCCAACAGCAAAAGTACAATCAGCTTCGGATGGTGGATCAAAACTCGGAAAAACTTTCAAACTCCCAGAACATAGCAAAATATCTGGAAGCCACCTGTTTCGAAATGTATCCGGTAATCGAATCCATGCGACCGCTGCATCCGCCCAAGATTTGGGAAGACATAAGCCCCCAGTTCTTGGTTACCTTCTGGTCCCTGCAAATGTGTGATCTGCAAGTTCCTATTGAGAGTTATCAGAAGGAAATAAGCAAGCTGAAGCAGCTGACATGGTCACACCAAGTGGGTTCCAAAGAACAAAATGCATCGAAGAACAAGAAGGAACAGGAGTGTCACAATGCTTTGATCGATAGTCACAGGGCGAGAGAAAGAAACAGCAGGAACACGTCGACAAGATCATGCATCGACTGACGAGCGAGATGATTCCTGGTGCCTATCCCGAGTCTATAACGAGACTATCACACAATTCCTGCAGCTGTGTCTGTTCTCACGGTGCAGACTCACAGCCTTGGATGCGTTGTACTGTGCCACACAGCCTTGAAGACGGTCAATTTGTTTACCCTCCTCTGCTACTATCGAATATTCTGCAACATCACTTACTTCCGAAAACGAAGCCATACATTACGGGAGATTCCTGTGCGCCATGTTGGAGATGGTTATTCGATGACATGCCGATTAGAGCACATTCAGTTGCGAGTGCTGCAATTATCCGGGCTAAGTAACAAAATTCCGCGTGAGCAATCAAGCAAACGAAATGACGTGACGTTTGCTACAAGTGGCATGACAAAATTACCGAAGCGATGGTGTTTTGCTTAGATTCCAAGGATTACATACATATTTGCAATTAGCTGATTATTCTGATGCGAGTATTGCCAAGCTTCCGGTACTTGCCAAGCTGAATCAGATAATTGCAAAAAAAGTTGAAACGAGAGGTATGTTCTTTAATCTCTTTTGCTTTTTGTAAACTACAAAATTGCATGAATCGGCAGCACCAAATTGTTGGCCAGTGAAGCTAAAGGCTGAGACGAATTAAAAGTCAGATATGGAGACAAAATCATTCTGAGCTGGAGGAACTCTTGTACCAATTCTACACCACAGCCCACAGCAACCGCTGTGTTATTCTAAAATTTGAACACTTCAATCGGTGCACGCTGGACCGCTTCGTCCAAGACTGTAACCGGAACAAGAACAATCAACTTTTACTTCCAGTTTTACTTGCTGATATAGTTCTAAAAGGTAAGTTTATTTCAATATTAATCAGAAGTTTTATGCTTTACGCATCCTGAACCGCATGGCAGAAATATTTTACTTAGTACATGAAAAGAAAACTTTTTCTTAACGTTATACGAGATCTTGGATTCTATTTTTCTTTCCTAATCAAAAAATATGTTTATTCTTTTAATTTCTATAGCTTATAGGTTTCTTTACATTCCGACATAAGCGATGAAAACATTCTTCAAGAAAGCAATATGTGTTTGCAGAATCAGAATTTAGATTCAGTATTCAGATTCAAAATAAGATACATATTTATGATTTTGATACAGAATTCAAAATCAGATTTTTTAAGCAGTTTTCAGAACTCATATTCAGAATTCCGATTCGGAATTCAGAATCAACATTCAGCTTCAGTATTCAGATTCAAAATTTAAATTCAGAACACAGATTCAGCATTCAGATTTAGAACCCATGTTCAGAATCTAGATTGAGAATAAAATTGAATTTGGTTCCTGCAATTGTTTGCTTTTTACTTTCTTAAACGCATTAGGAAGCCATACAGAATCAAAATTCATTTTTAGAATTTAATTCATATTTACAATTTAGAATCGGGATTGAAAATTCAAAACTCCAATTAGATGAATAAGTTTCGAGTTAAGTATACCTAACGGTGCAAAACTCAGATTTTTTATATTTTTTTAACACTTGTTTGATTGCATTAAAACTGCTTGAATTCGAAAAATATATGAAAACTTGAGCACCTTCCAAACTTTAAAGCGCGTTTTCTCGAAACTACCATTAAGGCACTTGTACCCTTCTGTTCCCAGGCTCCTCAATTTGAATTTAGAATTTACCTCTACATATTATAATGTCATAGGGTTAATTCATGAGATTTTATGATTTTAAACTAAAATGAAAGGGTTTCAAATTACAGATTCTGTTTAGAATTATATTTTTGGTTCCTATCTTTTCTAGTTGTAGCTGCAGAATCAGATTCAAATGATTTTTAAATTGTGTAATCTAATCGGATCCGTTGACAATTTAAATAGATTACTTATTTTAATTTTGTGTCAATATCAGTTGCCCAACCTATAAGGGGTTTTGATGAACGGAGCTTTAAGCTCGCGGGAATGGAGAGGCTACTTTGTACGTCTCGCAAGTCCAAATCAAGCTTTGCAGTCCGGATTTATAATGTTTCGGACAGATATCTATCACATGCTCGCGTGTGTCGGCAATGTTGCGGGCAGGAAACTGACACTGTACAGCGATCACTTATGCAACATGTTGTCATATTGTCTGTACATCTGTAAATCTCATGTCTCGTCGGGGTGAATGATGCTCGTTTGCCCCTGGTCCGCTGTATGGCCGGAAATTGCCACTGCTACTCCTTTCCCTACATATTAGGCTTCGGGTGGTTGATGGCAATGGTGGTTGCAGTTGAGGCATATTTTTGGTGCGGCCGACGACCGCGCAGTCAGAACAGGTGTGTCTGGCTGTGTTGTTGTGGCTTGCTAACAACTCCTAACGGAGTCATTATTAGAAACAATTATAATTTTGCAATTGTATGCGGTCCGAGTGGATGCTTAATGGTGCCGTGAAGACGATTGGTGGATTATCACGTTGCCAGGGATCCATAGGTTGCTGAGAGTTGAGGATGCTGCGCCACGATCTGGCGTGGCTAGGCAAGAAACGACTGCATCTCTGAAGAAATGCTGGACGATCAAATCCATTTGCTTTTTGGATCGAGTTGGTAATATTTGAAATTTTAAAGTCAATTTTTGACAAAAACATTTCTCCGAAACAGCACGACTTTGGTTGAATTTAAGGAGCAAAAAGTGGTTTCTCGTATTTCTCGTTTCGAATCAGCTACTAGATTTGCCATTTTGAAATTACGCGAGATTTGCAAACATCTTACATCCCCCACTCTTTCAAGCAAAAGCTTGAATACACACTTGAGCGAAAGCAATTTTATTTGGGAAGCAAGAAGGAGAGAACACCGAAACAAATCAAGATATAGAAAATCGTATCGTATCGAATCTGTAAGAAAGGCTCTAATCCACTGTTAAGTGTATTAAATCGGGTTTTTTATTTTGGGAACCAAAAATCTGATTCGTGCGAAAATCCACTCTTTATTTTATAATCAAAATGAAAAGGAAATTATAAAAAAATAACATCAAATAAAGAAAACAAAAATCCTCCACCCATTTCATCTAGCCGCCATCATGCATGGCAGCTTAACAACAGGTCATAGTCTATCAAACTCCAATGGTAGTGAATGAGCAAAGGCTAAAAAATTGTGCTAAAAAAAATTCTCCAACTTCTCCTATTGGCTGCACTGAGACTTCTTAAAACGGTAAAACATGGTTTCAGTTTGCTTTTATAGAGCTAGTAAACTGAACCAGCAATAACGCATTAGCTCAGCTTTTGTTCAGCAAATTGCCGTTCTTAAGCAGCCAAAATGTTTGTTGGGATATTACCACTTGCCTACAACGGCCCGTTACACTTTTTGTCAAGCCGATTAAAGGCTGGCAATTCTTCACAAACACGATTTGAGAATCTTCAGCTACACGATGAACACGATAACTTCAATATAACTTCAAAACAAAAAGTCACGTTTTATGGACTAATTCCCATACAAAGCTTATATCAAATTCTTGAGCCACAAAAATTTGGCATGTTTGTCCATTTCTGCCAGACACTTTTCAACAGTTTGGCCTAATTCATCGACCCCCCGGCTCAACGCCTACAGGAATGTTTCCACTTTTCTCTCGGTTTTTCTCATCAGCATCCTTTGGAACTTCATGTTGGTCGTCCGTAGAAGCCTTCATTCGATGCTCTGATTGTTACTCTAAGGTGTCAGATTTTTACGATGCCAAAGCTGCAGTATTCGGCATCCACCAAGTGCCGAAAGTGCCGTTGTCCGTTTTCGTTTCGGTGGACTATCGTTCTTTGAACGCACCCTTTTTTAAAACGGAGTGCGTTGTTCTAAACACTCATGGGTTATCATGATTGATGCGGTATAAGACACATTTTCACTACGTAAAGAGGTAATCCAATGAAAAATCGCCCAATTTTGTCAATTTTTCTAATGCATACGTGGTATCATAAGGGTTAACAGGAATAAGGGATTGTTTGGAAAACAAAATTATTTGACTTACAGTATTACTTTAAACTTGTTTGTGTGTAGATTGATCCTTTCCCGGTCATTTTAGCGTTCCTAGGAATCGGGAAATCTGGCGATCCTTTTCCAGGGAATTCTCGGGATCCCGGAAAAATTGAAAATAAAGATTTTAACATTCCACTGCATACGAAATCATATCAATATGGAATTCGTAAAAATAAGGTTGCAGTATTGCAAAACATTTCAAACTTTATTGATGCCTTAAAAATAACCGAAAACTTGCCGATAAACTTGACTGATTCTTCCTGCAAAAGTTTTAAATAACTTAGGAAGATTATTCACTATCGATAGAAGTTGGTTAGCTAGCCTTCAGGTTATTCCTCAAATCTCGTGATCTTCCAGATAACTACCAATCTTTTTCTTTCAAAACATGTCATTTCTTTGCCGATGATTTGCTTCTGATAATAGTTTGCTTAACAGAATTTCTTAATGATGATTTTTGTAAAATAGAACATTCACACGCTTTTTGTAGCTTTTTTTTTTATTGAAATTGTTTGGTTTTATAGATTCTTTTAAGTTTTTTATTCTTACATTAAGATTTCGAACGGAGAAACATTTATTATCAAAACTAATGTATTAACCAGTTTAAAATAAATTAGGTCTAAGCCATATATCAAGGAAGAACTACTGGAAAATTATTTTCTTGCTCAATCTGACCCATGATTCCAATTTGGATCGTTAATGATGTTAGTGTTTTAGTACTTTTTATTGGCTTCGAGAATCCCCGGAATATTTTAAGGAATTCTCGTTTTTTTTTGTTCCCGGGAATTCTCGGTAAAACAATCTATTTGTGTGGATATTTAACGAAAAAAAAATAACTAAATTGGACCGTAAAATGTCAAAGGGTGGACGCTACTGCACATTTCTCAGCTGTTCAGACAAAGTCATGGTCGAGTTGTACCTCGCCGAACCATTAAACTTTGATCCAGTGAGTGAAAAAACTACACCTATAGAAGAGGTTGCAAACTTTTTGCCAAAAATATGCAGAAAAGTGTACTGCGCCAAAGATGTTATGATTGAAAAAGTACTAATGGTATAAATACTCGAACTCCCGTGCAAAATGATGCACCACTACACCCACAATTCAGCCTCTATGCCAATTGTGAGTAATCAACACCATTGTATCATTGGCATAAGAACAGACTGCGACCGGGGATGATTCGATGTGCGTCCGCCGGCATTAACCTCCCAGCGCAACTGCAATGCGTATAACTGAAGGAAACAAAATAAAAACGTTTTCACATCCCTCCCTAACCCATCTCAAGACAAAGGAGGATAGATATAAATACCGGTTAACACTAGGCGTTGAATTTTTACAACCTCTACTATGAGTGTACATTCAAGCGAAACAAGAAAAACAATTTAAGGGATTTTCATCCTATTGAAAATTCATCCCAGAAATGAGAAAAGAAAAGTTGTTAATGCCGGTCCGGCATAGAATCTTATACCGATAATTCCACCTCCAAGGCATTTCAACGCTTGGTTAGCTGGTTGCCTGGTGTAGGCTGGCATTCATTTCTATCCTCCTTCGTTTGGTGATGGGGTAGGGAGGGACGTGAAAACGTTTTTATTTAATTTTTTTTTTCAGTTATACGCAATGCGGGTGCGCTGGAAGGTTGATGCCGATGGTCTCAAATCGAATCATCGCCACTCGCGCTCGATTTTCATGCCAATAACGCTCTGATATCGAAGAATCATGATTGGAGTAAAGGCTGAGTTTTGGGTGTATGGATGAGGATTTTCAAATCGATGTTAGAAGTACAAAGTAGGTTTTTTTACCACTTTAACAAATCTGGAATATTCGTGGATGAAAATAAAATTGATTTTCTTCTTCTAAAATTCCTTGAAAATGATTTTATTTTTTAACATTTTTGACATTTGAGCACCGCTGCCAGCTGCTAAGTCCAAAACCAAAGGTCCCCATTAGTCCCCATTGATGTTAACTACAAAGCCCATTAAACCGACAAAAACAAACGTGTGGCGGGGACGAAGGTTTGTTTGCGGTAGATTTATGTTTGCTTTCCACCAAACTCATGTTCTCCGTCTATTCGTTGTTGCTCTAAAAACACTAAACCTTCCTCTCCAGGATAGCTCTCACCCTACACCCACACACGATTTCATCCCTTAGTGTAAATAATACGTCATTCAAGCATAATTTTTTCGAATCGTTCGTCCTCGGGATGACAACGTTGTACCTAACTACCCAGATGAGCCCGGAAAATCCCACACATATCCTACACCGGATGTGACGCGTGATATTCGTTCTGTGGAAACTATTGCCAATCACCATTAATCATGTGGCGATTTCGAGGCAATGAAGCGGCTCTGTCCTAAACGAGGATGATGATGGTTTCCGACTATTGATTGGATTGATTCCGCTACATTTAATCGTCGTCGTCGTCGTCTTCTTTTTAAAGTGACGTACCGAAACCATTGATTTGAGGGTTGATTGATGGAATTTTGTGTTTTGTTGTAAACATTTTAATAGTTCATAGAGGCAAGTAATGTATATTTTATTATTGCGCATCGATGTAAAAACCAAATTGAATTCAATGGTATTCAATTTAACCGAAACACCATTAAGTATTCATTAATATTCATGGGGCTAGATTGCGAACATAATTTAAAATTACAGACCAAATATCAAAACACACGGAAATAAAATATCAATTTGTCATCTCCCATCCCAATGGGTGGCCAAAATCAGTAGATACCCTTCCATTTGCCAGCAAAAAATAAATTCCTCGGTCTATGTAGTAAAATTATCACATTAGACGTGAGCAATTTACTTTTATGTTGGGTCATTAAATCTGGGCTAAATTTATCGATACCGCAAAGCCATCTCGTTCGGAAAACGGCTCATTTATAACGCATAAAGGCCATCGATGGGCTCTGAATCGTTCGTTGACCATTGGAAATTTTGCGGTCCAGAACGAATTAGGAATGGATATGATAATTCCCGGCTCGGATTCTGGTCTGGGTGAACTTTCAATTTGCGATGGAATGGTGGGTTCAATTATCACTCTTTAACAGTTTTTGGAATTGAGTAGATTTTACTGTTTGAAATCCAATATTCGCCTGTTAATCGGACGTTGTTGTGATCGAAGGGTGCGTCCGATTACGAAAAAAACAGAAATCACTAATTTTTATCACTAGTTGATGAATTATTGATAGATGAGTAAAAATTTTTGAGACAAACTGTATACGAATAAGTATTAAGCGTTGTAGCATTGAAAGAAACATATATGGAAACAGCCGGATAACAAAGCCGAGTCCCAAAAATCTATCGACCAGTAAATATCGGAACAGGCAAGCCGAGGGGAGCTTCTGGTATGTAGGATGTTCAAAAAACGATGATTTTTTTTAGTATTTTCAACACAACGTTCAACAAAATTGTAAAAGTGGATATGGAGTGGCACTCAAAACGATCGATTACCGAGCCTGTCCGATTTAAAAGTTATCCAATGAACGAGCGAGTACTGTAATGTACAAATATTTTTTCTCATGAATCTATGAATTCATAAATAACTTGAACATTCCAAAATCAATTTTTATATTCGACAATTAAAAGTTTTTTAAGTCTACCGTCATTAAATCACTTATCATCTCAAATGACCTGCCAATTACAGCAAAAAGCAAACGGTTTGCTAATAACCTTTCACTGAACAATCTCCGAGCAGCCTTCTAGAATCAAATCGGAACCGGGTGGCTTTGGCTTTTTCATTTATCAAATTCAAAACGGGTTTCATTTCATTTTCTCTGGGTGCTAAAAAATTCATAGCACTTCACTTCAGTTCAGCCCACTCTCTTGGCTGATGTAACGGTTGAAAAAGCAGATAGGGATCAGGTCTTTTCTTGCAACAGTCTCATTCATCTCTCATATTTCGAACTTGGGATGCATGAATTTCTTTCATATCAATTTAAAAGAGAAGTCAAAAAATATTTTGTCTGCATTTATTAGTTTAAGTTTAGATATGTTTAGAAAATATAATTACTAAATTGTTGAAACAAACTGAGCACATATTTTGTTGTATAACTCTAATCTTATATGACTCATTCCAAACACCCCTCAACTGGAAAACCCATTTTCATTTTGCATTATTCATAAATAAATTGCATAGTTTTCGAAAGTTTATTTCTTGAGCTTTATTTTCCATCAAAAGATTTTCGATTATCTTTTTTTTTAAATTGAGTATGTTATCGTTGAAATTTAAAAATTTCAGTATGCAAATTAATTGATTTTAACAATTATTCTTTATTTGAAACATAACTTTGTCAAAAATCTTACTATATCAAAAAAAGCAAAATGATGATCAAAAAGCTATTTTCAAAGCATGCAAAGCAATTCACTGCAATTTTACTCTCTAGAATTCTTGATAAAGGTATCTATTTTTGAGCGTTGTGTCAGCACGAAAGCTCTACCATTTTTTTCAATTCATGATTCCCTTATACGTCACATATTGTCAAAAACTTGATATCTTCTCAAATTTTTGGTGAGGAATTCAATGCAGTTTTCAGAATGCAAATTGTTTCAGAAGGTTGTGGGTTGCACCCGGGTACCGAGTGTATTGTGACGTCACAAAAGTTGATTTACTGTACTACGTATTGGAAATTAACTGGCGAGATTAAAAGGCGCAAACTTTACCGTCGGCACTTAAGCGCCATCCACTATGTGTAGATGTGCCAACGGTCATCTATTTAATTAGCCCGGACTCTTACCCCAGGGGGGGACAATTTAAATTTGCGCGAATCTCGTGTTGAAGGTTTGGCAATCTCAAGGAAAAAAATCAAAATGTAACAAATGAAATTTAAAAGCAAAAATGACTTACCGACTACGCGCCGATTCCTTACGCTCAGCGTCTTAGCGCGGACCTTCAACTGCCCTCCAAGGACCAGGTTCGACAACCAGTAGGCACTTCCACTAACCGACTTCCCGTTTAGACTGACCGAATGCGCGGAACAACGGCGTCGGAGGTTGCCAGCCTCAACGACTTTGGGTTTTCCGATACGACCACACAACTTCCACTTTACCAACGACTACGAGTTTTTAAAATATACGATTTTTCGACTTCAATGAGCGAATTTTCCAATCAGCGTCTGGAGTCTAAGAGAGCGACCTCCGGGTCACCAGTTAGCAAGAAGGCTTCCCGATTGCCTCCTCCTATGAGGTTCGCTTCGGGTTTTTGCCAAGACAATGCTTGTAGATCGCGCGCGAAATTCAAGCATTTCTTCTTAACGGTTGAAATGGACGTTACGTCGACTTGCCATCTTTACTTTCGGTAGCCCTCTTGATGTCGGATCGTGAAGTTCAATCCGTCTCAACAGGGCCGGTTCATCATATGCTACCTAGAGATTTTTACCTTGAGATTGCCAAGAAAATCGAATAAAAATATATATAAAATAAGTTGCAACGCAACAACTGTTTTTCGAAGACTTTTTTTTTTGTTTTGATTATAGTCGTTAACCATCTTTATGGCATTCGCGACCTTATCAACGTTGCAGTTTGCGGATCGTTATTGAAAAACTTATCCGGTACAACTGTGTTCGATGTTTATTCTTGGGCTCGAGCTCGCGGACATCGGCTCAGGAGACAACAGACTTGCCTACTGAGCTATATCACAAGCCTTTTTAGAAGACGTTCAAAATCTTAAACATCAACACTATTGTAGTTTTTCTTTAATACAAGTTTAACGTAATAATGTGCTTCAATAAATGAATTAAATTATCAAATTTATAACAAAACTAAGACTTTTTTCGCATTAACGTGGTTATTTTTAAATATCTCAAATAAAAACATACAAAATCGCACTTGTTGAAGACTTGAATTGAAAATAAACAACTATCAAAACAATAAAATCTTCATCAATTTTTAAAAGAATATTAGTGAATCATTAAGCAGATAGTAATTTGTGATTTCAATAAAAATCTTGCAAAACGATCAAGTTCTTCATATACTGAAAACTCTGCTAGTAGCTTTTATTACTTGCAGGCATTATGTTTTAACAAAATTAGTAATGAGATTCAAAATATCTTTGAACATGATAAATTTTCAAAGATTTACTTTTTATATCAAACCAATTCATAAAAATTTCATAGAAAATAAATTATAAAATTATTCTAAAAAAAACTGTCATTTATTGAAATTTCCACTCAAAGAATGTAATTAGAAAATACAAATCGAGCCAGTGCTTTTATGTTTGTTTTTCTAGGATTTGAACACTCTCGTGTTATTCATCCCTTAAAGCCCCGTGTTCACATAAAATCTCACAAAAGAAACTGATGAAATTAAAATATGACCTTGCACAAGGTCCAATGCTAAATTTTTGCCAAATTATATCACAGAAAAGGGTCGCGCATCAAAAATGAAGTTTATATGGAATTTTGTGGATTTTGTTCGACATGAACAAGAAAAAAACAGTTTTCCACCAATAATATTGGTCTTTATCAACCGATTTTTCCTTTAATTTGAGCATTTTTTAACTTTAATAGTAGCAATATTTCATCTGAAGAACGCATTTAGATTAGAGTTATCATAAAACAGTTATTAAGCTACAAAAACGGGTATTTAAGCGTCAATTTGCGATCATTCATGTATTTTTGAACGGTACCGGTTGAGAGCCAAAATAGAAACAGTAGGTTCAAAGTTGGAAATTTTGATCATCCATATATTTGCAAATCTTTCAATAACGACCAAACCTAAGTTGAAAATTTTTATAGAAACTTGCAGATAAAATCATGAACTATATAAACCTCCTGTCCATTTATGAGAAAAGCATGATAATTTCAAAACCACCGCTTAAAGAGTCCAAAGTAGGGTAACTAACCCTACAGGGTTCGGCAATTGAACTGCTACTGTGGTGACACCTGCCATGGCAAAGATCGTCAAAAAGCGCCTTAAGAGAAATCCTCGTCGTAGTGCCACTAAATTGGCAGCGGATCTCAACATATCGGATCGAAGTCTCCGTCGGATCCTGAAAGATAAACTTCAGACCAAGCCTTACAAGATCCAAAAGGTTCAAGACCTTACGGTGAAGCAGAAACAAATACGGGTAAAAAGAGCGAAGGCGCGGAAGGAAGGTTGAAGAATATCTTGTTTACCGACGAGAAACTCTTCACCGTACAGCAGTTCGTGAATAAGCAAAACGACAGAGTTTGGTTGCCAGACAGATCACGAAGTCGGCATTGCTGACGGCCACCCGGCGACAGAAACCAGCATCGGTGATGGTTTGGGCCGGAATCACCCGTGATGGCTGGACTCCGCTGATTTTTGTCCCTGAAGGAGTGAAGATCGAACGCGGTGCGCTCCATTTAAAATCCGAAGTTTTTCAAAACAAAATTCCAGTTACTGAGAGGAAATCAGAAGACTTAACGCTTCTCGAAAGTTCACCAGTAAAAATATTAGGTTCTTGTAAACTTGGGACCAAATATATGAAAATTGGTGTCAAGCCACACGAAATGGGTACCAAATCCGATATCGGCATACATTAAAGTTAATCTTCAGCAATAGGGGAGAATAGAGATACTTGATTCCCTTTTCTTTTTTCATCATATCATTTTGGGAAAATTTAGCAAATCGCCGTGTTTTGTTATCTGACAGCGTGTAATTTCAAGTTTACTTGCTTCAAAAGTAAGAACGATACATGAACTCGTAGATAAACTAGAATAATTTTCATGAGACCAAAAAAATTGTAATATTTTTTAAGTTACAGGAGACTTGATACTTTACTAAATGAAGCTCCTCATTTCAGGCTGCCCTAACGCTAGACCAAAATCTAGTAAAATCCATGAATATTTTTTTTTCATTAAAGTTCTCAATTCACATTTTGTAAGTATCAGAAAAAGGAAATTCTAAAAGTTTGCCTGCTACACTACAGTCATTGCATACTTTAAGACGCAATTTTCTAGATTCCAGATCTTAATGGACTCTAGGGATCAATTATACCCGTTACATATATTTTGGAAAACTTCTTCTTAAAAAGTTGGAAAGGTTGTATATTAGACACAACCACAAGATTTACGTAGAATTACGACACCTTTTTTCTATCGATTTTACGAAAATTTGTTCAATGTTTTATTTCAAATTTGTCATTATTGAATAATATTGCCTTTCATATACAATTTTCGACAGTTTGAATCAACGAGAACTGGAAGGTTTAACAACAAGTAAATTATTGTT